>NW_026973697.1:0-22500 GCF_035594125.1 Scylla paramamosain
AACTTTGCTCTTTAGTTTGAAATACAGTCAAACTTCGTCTTTTGAATTAAATTCAATCCTGAAGGCCGTCCGTGAACAGAAATGTCCAAAACAAATTCTTCCCCTTACCAATCAATGTAAAATGGATTAATCCGTTCCTGGCCCAAAGAGGATTGCTTATTGAAACTTTTACAACACTACTTTGCACACAAGTTCATACTCAAACCAGTGGAATCATTAAATCTAACAAGTAAGTATTTGCCGACGCTTGACTGTATTTTCCTTCTACAGAAAGGCGACTGAGAGTACTCAGGTACTCATGAGTGTTTCTTCTACTGATGACGCAGAATGCTTGTTCGATTTAGGCCAACACTAGAAACACGGAAACACTCGTGGAAACTCTAATTTCAACTATGGCTTGTCAACAGTGGATCGCACAATGAGTTCGGCTGAAATCTCTGATGAATGATGGAAAGGAAGTGGATGTCAGGACAGAACCCTGAGAAACATTACTGTTAATAGACTCAGACGAAGAGGGACCGTCCAACGCGACAACAAGAAGACCTAGATGCATTAAAAAATAACAGTCATGGAAACGAAGGAGGAGGAAGAACAAAAAGAAGAAAAGAAATGAAGAAAATGAGAGAAAGAAGAAGAAGAAGAAGAAGAAGAAAAAGAAGAAGAAGAAGAAGAAGAAGAAGAAGAAGAAGAAGAAGAAGAAGAAGAAGAAGAAGAAAAAGAAGAAGAGGCGAAAGAAGAAGAAGAAAGGAGAAAGGAGAAGAAAAGGCGAAAGAAGAAGAAGAAGAAGAAGAAGAAGAAGAAGAAGAAGAAGAAGAAGAAGAAGAAGAAGAAGAAGAAGAAGAAGAAGAAGGCGAAAGAAGAAGAAGAAGAAGAAGAAGAAGAAGAAGAAGAAGAAGAAGAAGAAGAAGAAGAAGAAGAAGAAGAAGAAGAAGGCGAAAGAAGAAGAAGAAGAAGAGAAGGCGAAAGAAGAAGAAAAGGCGAGAGAAGAATATGAAGAAAAGGCGAAAGAAGAAGAAAAGGCGAAAGAAGAAGAAGAAGAAGAAGAAGAAGAAGAAGAAGAAGAAGAAGAAGAAGAAGAAGAAGAAGAAGAAAAAGAAGAAGAAGAAGAAGAAGAAGAAGAAGAAGAAGAAGAAGAAGAAGAAAAAGCGAAAGAGGAAGAAGAAGAAAAGGCGAAAGAAGAAGAAGAAGAAAAAAAGGCAAAAGAAGAAGAAGAAGAAGAAGAAGAAGAAGAAGAAGAAGAAGAAGAAAAAGAAGAAAAGGCGAAAGAAGAAGAAGAAGAAGAAGAAGAAGAAGAAGAAGAAGAAGAAGAAGAAGAAGAAGAAGAAGAAGAAGAAGAAGAAGAAGAAGAAGAAGAAGAAGAAGAAAAAGGCGAAAGAAGAAGAAGAAGAAGAAGAAGAAGAAGAAGAAGAAGAAGAAGAAGAAGAAGAAGAAGAAGAAGCAGAAGCAGCAGAAGCAGCATAAGAGAAGAAGAAGAAGAAGAAGAAGAAGAAGAAGAAGAAGAAGAAGAAGAAGAAGAAGAAAAGAAGAAGATGATGATGATGATGATGATGAGGAAAAAAGAAGAGGAAGAAGAAGAAGAGAAAAAGGAAGAAGAGAAAGAGGAAGATGAGAAAGAAGAAGAAGAAGAAGAAGAAGAAGAAGAAGAAGAAGAAGAAGAAGAAGACGAAGAAGAAGAAGAATGAAGAATGAAGAAAAGAAAAAATAATGAAGAAAAATAATTAAAATGATGATGATAATGAAGGAGGCTGCTACTGCTTGCTCTTCCTTTGTGTTCCTTACACATTCACATACACATTCACCGCGCACTCACTCTGAGCTGGATGAGGTCTCCGGTGCTGGCGTTGATGGTGAAGAAGGCGTCGCCGTCACCAAGCTGATCCACGCCGTCACCACTCACCCGGAAGGCCAGCCCCACTGCGTCACTGCTGTCCGCGTCCACCACCTCCACCTGCAAGAAACTCACGTGACGCCCTAGTGCTCAATCAAGCCAGCCCTTCATCACAGCCACTCCCAGTTAGTCAAAGCTGCCCATGTTTTGTGTTGTTATGCATTGATCAAGAGCTGAAAAAAAACAAAAAAAAAAAAACGAGGTAGGTACACAGAGACAAGGCAAAGCACAGAGGAAGTAAATGCAGAAGGGTACTACATACACTTCACCACTATGCATTTATCGATTTTCTCTCTGTGGGTGCTTTCCTTCCTTCCCTGTCACGAGGAGCACTCTACGCTGATTGAGTTTGGTGGGGGAGAGTTTATTTTGAGGCTCCGCGGTTCATATTTCCGAGTGAGGAAACGCCAAAAAAACACACAGCACCGCGTAGCTTGAATGACGGGCTAATATTCCTTCCCCTTCTCGTTTCTTTCTATCCTGGAGCTGCAAATAGTGAAGAAAAGATGCCATAGGGGTATTTATTTTGCAGGACCGTTAAAAGCTGGAATAAATTTTAAATTTCAACCAATACTCCCATCCTCTTCATCTATTTCATTATAGCCAACAAACATAAGGGCATGGTGGAAATGCGGGGTTTTTGGGTTGGGAAAGCCAAAATGAGGCATTTTTGACATTCCTAAAAAGTCTAAGGAAGAGAAAAGGCATATTTTGAAAAAGGGAAATTTCTAGGTTATCCTAACCTAACTAACCGTGAGGGAAGGTTTTTCTCCACTGGACACCAACCCCGCCCTTAAGGTCACTAACCGAACCTAACATTACCTAAAACCATCCGGGGAGTTTTGCCCCCCCCCCTTGCACTCGCCTTATGGATACTACTAATCTAGCGTAATATCACACCAGCACACCACACTAACAAGAATTATTTGTTAGTACTGACAAAATTAAGATACACAGATCCCTGGGATTCCCATTGCAGCACAGGAAACAGTCCACTAGACTCAAATCACAATCCGTGCACCTGTCTGACGCCATGAGGGTAGAACTGACGTGGCAGCTCCCTTGCTGCCTTTCATACTCTCGCGGAGGACTACACGCGGACTAATTCCAAACTATACCGGCCATTTGAATTAGTGGCATTACGTGCAATACAAATGTGTCACCCATAAAGCTTTATTTAATTACATAATATGACAATTAATTTGCATCCAGTGCAACAAAAATATCAGTCAATAATACAATGGCGAATAAAATACCTGCCACGGGACCAGTTACTGTGGTGACGTAATGCAGTCACAGTACCCGCATACCAACATCCTAACACACACGCAATACTGAATGAGCCAGCACTGGGGCCGAGAGGATGAGCGAGGAAGAGATGAATTTTTAAAATTTGTTTGCGAGTTGTTTGTTATTTGCGCCACATGGTGTAACAATTAGAAATTCTCCAAACAATGAGATGTAAACCCTGCGAAGGGATATAGTTACGTACGGCGTGTTCATTGAAACAACAATAAAACCAAAATGGTGTAGCAAAGCGTTATTCTTTGTTTTCTGTCACTAGCACCCACCATCATCATATCGTCATCTTCATCATTTTTTCACTGTCCACACGTCATTGTTCATCATCGTATCATCATCCTCACTCTGCTGTCACTCCACGTGTCACTACCATCCACCACCACACAGCACTACCACCTTCACTCCACGTGTCATCACCACCCATCACCACACTGTCAGCACGTGCCATCACTTTCACTCTGCCATCACTACAAACTGACCATTTCACCACCACACTATCACTACCTGTACTTCATCAAATCACCTTCATCCACTGTCACTACTTACTCGTCACTATCAGTCACCTTCACTTTTCCGTTACTGAAGACTCCCACTCTTCACCACCCTCGTCATCACCACCACCACCATCATCACTCAGTATCGGTGCTTCCATTACAGGACGAAGGCCTCATAAAACTTTCGCTTTTAATTCCTGCCTGCCCGTCTGTTTTGGGACACCACAGCAAAACTTCCTAGCTCGCCCCTCCATCCAGGTGTTGTGTGGTGATCCATTCTTTGTTGTCAGATGGTTCGGCCCACGGCTTCAGTGAGTCGGGTTTAGAATTCGACATTCTGAGCTGTGGTCATTTCCCTTGCCAATCACAGTCCAGGGAGCGAATACTCAAAACTCTCCTTTAGCTCACTTGTATCCTGCTATGATCACTGAAGAGGTGCTCTGTGAAATCGATTCTTGAAACCTTCTAGCCTCTCGTTAAGTTAAGGGAGCGTTTCGTTGTGGGGGTACATTTATCACAGCAGCTGACGACGTGCGAGGGGCTAAGCCAATCAAACGAAGGCACTACAATCATCTGCAGCCGATCACATTCCCAGAATCTATAAATTGTTATTGTTAATCACTAGTGGCGGAGAGAAAGAACTTACCATGACAAGCAAATGTATTAGAAGAGGTACATTTAGTGACGAAGTGCTTTGTCCATCTACTGCCACGACTTCCTTATATAAATAAACTCTCCCTGCAATTTTTTTCCACTACTGTTGTGTGTTTTAGCAAGGACTTTGTATACTACGGTACGAGGACGGTCCACTCAACATTAAACATTTGCTCTCGCCGTGACGGTAGCGCCTCCAGCAGCCAGAGGGAAACATTATTCCCGCCCTCGTAAGTTTACCATTACTTGCACTCTTTGAGAACTGATTTTTCTTGAGTTATCATGCCCACTCACTGGCTGCGCTGTGCATTACTTGGCTGCAGAAATAACAGGTTTATGCTTTAAGTTTAAGTTTGATAGAATGAGTGCAACATTAACCCGTATTCCCTTCAGCAACAAAAGCTGTACAATCACTCAAAATAGCTGGTGACCGTCTCTTGGCAGCCGAGTGCCCTTAAAGCACTCACTTTGTTCTTCACACAGGATTTACTTGTGAGCAGGATGAATGAAAGCTTGCGACGGGGAAAAATTGACGCGGGGGGGGGGGGCGATAACTGAAGAGGAGAGGGTATGGGGACCTGGGGAGACAGAGGGTGTGTGCGCTTCATGAATTAAAAGTATGGAAAAGAATAATGCTCGTTATGATAACTATTATTATTCTAATATTTGTCATCCTCAGTAATTACTATGATACTGATAAGAGTTACAATAACATCCAAATTGTACAGAACCTGAAAGAAATTTCACTCTTGCTAACGTTTCTCTCTCTCTCTCTCTCTCTCTCTCTCCAGAGATATATAGGAAGAAGAGATAGAATGAGAAGCAATAAAAGGATGTAGAAAGAGGAGTACCGTAGAGATGAATGATGACGTCACAGACTGCTGCTGTATTTATAATTATAATCTCTATTATTAACGACAATTGTCCCACACACACACACACACACACACACACACACACACACACACACTGTTGCTAAGATGGTAAAACTGTAAGGGCTTGTTTGCTGGGCGGTGACTTACAATATTTTATGGGGTGTGAAAAAAATAAAATAAATAAAATAAATAAAGCACACACACGCCCTCGGTCTTCCCTCGTCCTCCTGCCCTCTCCTGTTTAACTCCTCCCCCGGCCCCCTTCCTCCTCGTCGGAATCTTTCATTCTTCTGATGAGTAAATCCCGTGTGAAGAACAAGTGAGTGCTTTAAGGGTACTCGGCTGCCAAGAGACGGTCACCAGCATTTTTTGGGTGACCTAAATTGATTTCTATGTTCAGACGACGTGAATTACTAACAGAGCAACTCGTGGGTCTCTGGGCTGAGTCCTTCTCGTGCTGCAGAATGGGCAGGTGTAATGGTGTGCTGTGGTGGTGGTAGTGCAGCACGTGTGCTAGTTATTACGCAACACAGGGGAGGGTTCCCACAAGCGGCTCCAGACACACGGAATCCCCAGCATTCTAAAGTTTTTTTTCGTCTCACCTACTATTGTTTCCACACCATGACTGATACTCTCAGGTCCACAATACTTAGTTATATCTTATTATCGTTATGAATGTAAATCTTCATATTAAAATCGACATCAGTAATTCCTATTTACCTTTTGGTGCGGCATGAACACAGTTCGGGAAATACTGTGTTCAAATAATCTTCTATACTCTTAGCTGTGCCGGGGCTCCCATGGCCCAGTGGAAAGAGTGACGGTCTTGGGAACAATGAATATTGGACGCCAGCGTTCAAATCCCATTAAAAACCTTAAAAAAATAATTAACTAATTAAAAAAAAAAGATATGGTTGAAAAAAAAATCACATAATAAACAGCATTTCTTCTTTAATATACATTAACATGAACATAATATGGGGAAATAGGCTAACTTTGCAAAAAAAGTGTTGGGCCTTCGTGGCCCAGTGGGTAGAGTGATGAACTTTAAGATTGGCGTGAGGGAAGCGTGGGTTCGAACCCCACTCGGAACTTACAAAAAACTTCAAAGAGTATCCACTCCACCACCATGTGTGCCTAAAAAACACACAGTATGGTGGTGGAGTTGCCCAGGGGAGAGCTGCCCTCCCCACCCCTTCTCCCTCCCTGGGAACTACAAGGACCACCAAACTGACTCACTCAAGTAGGTTAACAATAGGCTAGGATAGGTTAGCATAGCACAGCATAGGATAGGATAGGACAGAGTCAGTTTGTAATGGTCCATGTAGAGAACAGGGTAAGGAGGAGGAAGACCAGCAGCACCAGAAGAAGAAGAAGAAGGACCACCAGCAGCAGCAGTAGAGGAAGAAGAAGGACCACCACCACCATCAGGAAGGTAGGGCAATGAAAATAAAATAAAATAATAATAATAATAGATTAATAATAATAATTCAATAGTTTCAGCAGGGGAAGAAGACCACCAGCAGCAGCAGAGGAAGAGGAAGAAGGACCACCAGCAGCAGCAGAGGAAGAGGAAGAAGGACCACCACCAGAGGAAGAGGAAGGACCACCACCACCAGCAGAGGAAGAAGAAGGAACACCACCACCACCACCATCAGGAAGGTAGGGCAATAAAAATAAAATAAAATAATAATAATAATTCAATACTTTCAGCAGGGGAAGACCACCAGCAGCAGCAGAGGAAGAGGAAGAAGGACCACCACCACCAGCAGCAGCAGAGGAAGAGGAAGAAGGACCACCACCAGCAGAGGAAGAGGAAGGACCACCACGACCACCACCATCAGGAAGGTAGGGCAATGAAAATAAAATAAAATAATAATAATAATAATAGATTAATAGTAATAATTCAATAGTTTCAGCAGGGGAAGAAGACCAGCAGCAGCAGCAGAGGAAGAGGAAGAAGGACCACCAGCAACAGCAGAGGAAGAGGAAGAAGGACCACCACCACCACCAGCAGCAGAGGAAGAAGGACCACCACCACCATCAGGAAGGTAAGGCAATAAAAATAAAATAAAATAATAATAATAATAAATTAATAATAATAATTCAATAGTTTCAGCAGGGGAAGAAGACCACCACCAGCAGCAGAGGAAGAGGAAGAAGGACCACCACCACCAGCAGCAGAGAAAGAAGGACCACCACCACCATCAGGAAGGTAGGGCAATAAAAATAAAATAAAATAAAATAATAATAATAATAAATTAATAATAATAATTCAATAGTTTCAGCAGGGGAAGAAGACCACCAGCAGCAGCAGAGGAAGAGGAAGAAGGACCACCACCACCAGCAGCAGCAGCAGCAGCAGCAGCAGAGGAAGAGGAAGGACCACCACCACCACCAGCAGCAGAGAAAGAAGGACCACCACCACCACCACCACCAGCAGAGGAAGAGGAAGGACCACCACCACCACCACCATCAGGAAGGTAAGGCAATAAAAATAAAATAAAATAATAACAATAATAAATTAATAATAATAATTCAATAGTTTCAGCAGGGGAAGAAGACCACCAGCAGCAGCAGAGGAAGAGGAAGAAGGACCACCACCACCAGCAGCAGCAGCAGCAGCAGCAACAGCAGCAGAGGAAGAGAAAGGACCACCACCACCACCAGCAGCAGAGAAAGAAGGACCACCACCACCACCAGGAAGGTAGGGCAATAAAAATAAAATAAAATAATAATAATAATAATAGATTAATAAACTGACTCACTCAAGTAGGTTAACAATAGGCATAGGCTAGGATAGGTTAGCATAGGATAGGATAGGACAGAGTCAGTTTGTAATGGTCCATGTAGAGAACAGGGTAAGGAGGAGGAAGCACCACCACCAGCAGAGGAAGAAGACCAGCTGCACCAGCAGATGAAGAAGAAGAAGAAGGACCACCAGCAGCAGAGGAAGAAGGACCACCAACAGCAGCAGCAAAGGAAGAAGAAGGACCACCACCACCAGCAGAGGAAGAAGGACCACTACCACCACCACCAGCAGAGGAAGAAGAAGGACCACCACCACCAGCAGAGGAAGAAGAAGGACCACCAGCAGAGGAAGAAGGACCACTACCACCACCACCACCACCAGCAGAGGAAGAAGGACCACCAGCAGCAGCAGTAGAGGAAGAAGAAGGACCACCACCACCATCAGGAAGGTAGGGCAATAAAAATAAAATAAAATAATAATAATAATAGATTAATAATAATAATTCAATAGTTTCAGCAGGGGAAGAAGACCAGCAGCAGCAGCAGAGGAAAAGGAAGAAGGACCACCACCACCAGCAGCAGAGGAAGAGGAAGAAGGACCACCACCACCACCACCAGCAGCAGAGGAAGAGGAAGAAGGACCACCACCACCACCACCAGCAGCAGAGGAAGAGGAAGAAGGACCACCACCACCACCACCAGCAGAGGAAGAGGAAGGACCACCACCACCACCACCATCAGGAAGGTAGGGCAATAAAAATAAAATAAAATAATAATAATAATAGATTAATAATAATAATTCAATAGTTTCAGCAGGGGAAGAAGACCACCAGCAGCAGCAGAGGAAGAGGAAGAAGGACCACCACCACCACCACCACCAGCAGCAGCAGCAGCAGCAGCAGAGGAAGAGGAAGGACCACCACCACCACCAGCAGCAAAGGAAGAAGGACCACCACCACCATCAGGAAGGTAGGGCAATAAAAATAAAATAAAATAATAATAATAATAAATTAATAATAATCATTCAATAGTTTCAGCAGGGGAAGAAAACCACCAGCAGCAGCAGAGGAAGAGAGACCACCACCACCACCAGCAGCAGAGGAAGAAGAAGGACCACCACCACCACCACCATCAGGAAGGTAGGGCAATAAAAATAAAATAAAATAATAATAATAATAATAGATTAATAATAATAATTCAATAGTTTCAGCAGGGGAAAAAGACCAGCAGCAGCAGCAGAGGAAGAAGGACCACCACCACCAGCAGCAGAAGGATTACCATCACCACCAGCAGCAGCAGATGAATAAGAAGGACCACACCATTACCACCACCACCACCAGCAGAGTAAGAAGGATCACCATCACTACCAGAGCAGCAGCAGAGGAAGAAGAAGAAGGACCAACACTACAACCAGCAGCAGAGGAAGAAGGACCACCAGCAGCAGAGGAAGAAGAAGATGCATCACCACCAGAAGCAGCAACAGCACCACCGAACTGACCTAGACAACTTCAAGCACCACCAAACTGGCTGACTCAGACAGGTTAAGGATAGGATAGGATAGGATAGAACAGGTAGGATTAGGATAGGATATTATGGTTAGTTAGTTAGATGGTACATGTAGTTGTCAGGGTCAGGAGGAAGAAGCACCAGAAGAAGAAGCATCACCATCATCAGAGGAAGAAGAAGCATCACCATCATCAGAGGAAGAAGAAGCACCACCAGCAAAAAGAAGAAGTAGCACCACGAGCAGCAACAGAAGGACCACCACCAGCAGCAGCAGAAGAAGAAGAAGAAGGACCACCACCACCACCAGCAGCAGCAGCAGCAGCAGAGGAAGAAGAAGAAGGACCATCACCACCACCACCAGCAGCAGCAGCAGCAGAGGAAGAAGAAGAAGGACCATCACCACCACCAGCAGCAGCAGAGAAAGAAGAAGAAGGGCCATCACCACCACCAGCAGCAGCAGAGGAAGAAGAAGAAGGGACATCACCACCACCAGCAGCAGCAGCAGCAGAGGAAGAAGAAGGACCACCACCACCATTACCACCAGCAGCAGCAGAGGAAGAAGAAGAAGGGCCATCACCACCAGCAGCAGCAGCAGCAGCAGAGGAAGAAGAAGGACCACCACCACCACTACCACCAGCAGAGGAAGAAGGACCACCAGCAGCAGCAGCAGCAGAGGAAGAAGAAGAAGGACCATCACCACCACCAGCAGCAGCAGAGGAAAAAGAAGAAGGACCATCACCACCACCAGCAGCAGCAGAGGAAGAAGAAGAAGGACCATCACCACCACCAGCAGCAGCAGAGGAAGAAGAAGGGCCATCACCACCACCAGCAGCAGCAGCAGCAGAAGAAGAAGAAGGACCACCACCACCACTACCACCAGCAGAGGAAGAAGAAGAAGGACCACCAGCAGCAGCAGCAGCAGAGGAAGAAGAAGAAGGACCACCACCACCAGCAGCAGCAGAGGAAGAAGAAGAAGAAGGACCATCACCACCACCAGCAGCAGCAGAGGAAGAAGAAGAAGGACCATCACTACCACCAGCAGCAGCAGAGGAAGAAGAAGAAGGACCACCAGCAGCAGCAGCAGAGCAAGAAGAAGGACCATCAGCAGCAGCAGCAGCAGAGGAAGAAGAAGGATCACCAGCAGTAGCAGCAGCAGCAGAGGAAGAAGGATCACCAGTAGCAGCAGAGGAAGAAGAAGAAAGACCATCACCACCACCACCAGCAGCAGAGGAAGAAGTAGATGGACCATCACCAGCAGCAGCAGCAGCAGCAGCAGAGGAAGAAGAAGGATCACCACCAGCAGCAGCATCAGAGGAAGAAGGACTATCACAACCACCATCAGAAGCAGCAGAGGAAGAAGAAGAAGGACCACCACCAGCAGCAGCAGAGCAAGAAGAAGGACCACCACCAGCAGCAGCAGCAGAGAAAGAAGAAAAAGGACCATCACCACCACCAACAGCAGCAGAGGAAGAAGTAGATGGATCACCACCACCACCACCACCAGCAGAGGAAGAAGAAGATGGATCACCACCAGCAGCAGCAGAGGAAGAAGAAGGAACATCACCACCAAAAGCAGCAGCAGAGGAAGAAGTAGATGGATCACCATCACCAACAGTAGCAGAAGGATCACCATCACCACCAGCAGCAGCAGAGGAAGAAGAAGGACCACCACCACCACCACCAGCAGTAGCAGAGGAAGAAGAAGAAGCAGCACCAGCAGCAGCAGCAGCAGAGGAAGAAGGAGGAGGACTATCACCACCATCAGCAGCAGCAGAGGAAGAAGAAGGACCACCAGCAGCAGAGCAAGAAGGACCACCACCACCAGCAGCAGCAGCAGAG
This sequence comes from Scylla paramamosain, assembly GCF_035594125.1. Taxonomy (NCBI): domain Eukaryota; kingdom Metazoa; phylum Arthropoda; class Malacostraca; order Decapoda; family Portunidae; genus Scylla; species Scylla paramamosain. The sequence goes on from NW_026973697.1 coordinate 11,310, forward strand.
GAAGAAGTAGATGGATCACTACCACCACCACCACCACCACCACCACCGGCAGAGGAAGAAGAAGAAGGATCACCATCACCACCAGCAGCAGAAGCATCACCATCACCACCAGCATCAGCAGAGGAAGAAGAAGGACCACCACCACCACCACCATCACCACCACCAGAGAAAGAAGAAGGACCACCATCACTAACAGCAGCAGAAGGATCACCACCAGCAGAGGAAAAAGGATCACCATCACTACCAGAAGCAGCAGAGGAAGAAGAAGGACCACCAGCAGCAGCAGAGGAGAAAAGACCACCACCACTAGCAGGGGAAGAAGAAGGACCAGCAGCAGCAACAGCAGCAGCAGCAGCAGGAGAAGGACCACAAACAGAAGGAAGAAGCAGCAGCAGCAGCACCACCGAACTGATCCTGACAACTTCAAGAACCACCAAACTGACTGATTCAAGCAGGTTAAGGATTGGATAGGATAGGATAGAATAGGATAGTATAGGATATAGTTGTCAGGGTCAGGAGGAGGAGAAAGAACAACCAGTACCACAACCACCAGAAGAAGAAGAAGAAGAAGCATCACCATCATCAGAGGAAGAAGCACCACCACTTGCAAAGAGAAGAAGCAAGAAGAAGCAGCACCACCAGCAGCAGCAGAAGAAGGACCACCACCACCAGCAGCAGAAGAAGAAGTAGGACCATCACCACCACCAGCAGCAGCAGAGGAAGAAGAAGGACCATCACCACCACCAGCAGCAGCAGAGGAAGAAGAAGGACCATCACCACCACCAGCAGCAGCAGCAGCAGCAGCAGCAGCAGCAGAGGAAGAAGAAGGACCATCACCACCACCAGCAGCAGCAGAGGAAGAAGAAGGACCATCACCACCACCAGCAGCAGCAGAGGAAGAAGAAGGACCATCACCAGCAGAAGCAGCAGCAGCAGCAGCAGCAGCAGAGGAAGAAGAAGGATCACCACCACCAGCAGCAGCAGAGGAAGAAGGACTATCACAACCACCATCAGAAGCAGCAGAGGAAGAAGAAGGACCACCACCACCAGCAGCAGAGCAAGAAGAAGGACCACCACCAGCAGCAGCAGCAGAGGAAGAAGAAAAAGGACCATCACCACCACCAACAGCAGCAGAGGAAGAAGTAGATGGATCACCACCACCACCACCACCACCACTACCAGCAGAAGAAGGAGAAGGATCACCATCACCACCAGCAATAGAAGGATCACCATCACCACTAGCAGAAGCAGAGGAAGAAGAAGGACCACCACCACCACCATCAGCATCATCAGAGGAAGAAGCACCACCAGCAAAAAGAAGAAGCAAGAAGAAGGAGCACCACCAGCAGAAGAAGAAGAAGAAGGAGAACAACCACCACTAGAAGCAGAGGAAGAAGAAGAAGAACCACCACCAGCAGAGGAAGGCGAAGAAGCACCACCACCAGAAGGAAGAAGCAGCAGCAGCACCACCGAACTGACCCTGACAACTTCAAGCACCACCAAACTGACTGACTCAAGCAGGTTAAGGATAGGATAGGATAGGATAGAATACAATAGGATAGGATAGGATAGGATAGGATAGGATAAGATAGGATATGGTTAGTTAGGTGGTCCATGTAGTTGTCAGGGTCAGAAGGAGGAGGAAGAAGCAGCAGCACCAGCAACAGAGGAAGAAGAAGAAGGACCACCACCAGCAGAGGAAGAAGAAGGACCACCACCAGCAGAGGAAGAAGAAGGACCACCACCAACAGAGGAAGAAGAAGGACCACCACCAGCAGAGGAAGAAGAAGGACCACCACCAACAGAGGAAGAAGAAGGACCACCACCAGCAGAGGAAGAAGAAGGACCACCACCAACAGAGGAAGAAGAAGGACCACCACCAGCAAAGGAAGAAGAAGGACCACCACCAACAGAGGAAGAAAAGAAGAAGAAGGACCACCACCACCACCACCACTACAGGAGAGGAAGAAAAGAAGCAGCATAACCACCAGCATTAGAAGCAGAAACATCACCGAACTGACCCTGACAACTTCAAGCACCACCAAACTAACTGACTCAAACATAGGATAGGATAGGATAGGGTAGGATAGGATAGGGTTAGTTAGGTGGTCCATGGATCATAAGGAGGACCAGCAGCAGCAGCAGCAGCAGCAGTAGAGGAAAAAGAAGGACCAGCAGCAGCAACAGCAGAGGAAGGAGCACCACCACCACCATCAGAGGAAGCAGCAGCACCACCACCGTCAGAGGAAGAAGAAGCGGCGCAATCATAGGAAGAAGCAGCATCACCACCATCATAGGAAGAACAAAAGGAAGCAACTCTACCAGCATCAGCAGAGGAAGAAACAGCACCACCACAACCACCACCATCAGAGAAAGAAGCACCAGCACCACCACCACCACCATCAGAGTAAGAAGCAGCAGCACCACCACCATTAGAGAAAGAGAATGTATTAAAAATAGCTTACATTGTATTAATAATTGCTATCATTGACATGGGAGGGAGCATTTAAGATTAGATGGGATGATGGTAATGCCATCCAAATAAAAGGTGAGATTATTCTTCATTACATTCTTTTTTTCTTTTTCATGGTCTTTATTTATTTATTTATTTTTTTAAATAAAAATGACTTCATTTTGGTTTATAATTTCCATGTCTCGTGTACTCGTGAAGCTGGTGGTCAAAGCAACAAAAATCTTTTTGATAAAGGTTGCTTCGGGAACACCATCAAGCTCCCATTCATAAACTCCATTTAACTTATAAGTCGGCATTATTTGCGTCTTTATCATTATTTCTTCTGGCCCTCCAATGCGGCAGGAGTGCATGATAAGACGGCCGTATTGTTGGTCTCCAGAAGAGTTTCCTTCACACACGTCATGTGTGTGAAGGAAAAAAAAAAAAACATTCTTAAATTAAGGTTATTTGCTTTTTAATAATTATTAATTCTTACACATTTAAATCGCAAAGAAAACCCAAGCTTGCTTGCTTGCTAGGCTTAATCACAAGGCTGGGTCATAAATCGTAAGTAATGGCATTGGGGCTTTGGACAAAATATAAGACTGTCAGCATTCATGTGATGATCATGTCTGGAAACCGTACCTTCGCCTAAATCTACTATCTGTAAGATGTTTATATTAATACTTAAACGTAATGTTAAGATATTAGTGCAGAGTAGAAATTAGTGATGACATGACAGGGGAGCCTGACTCACAGTGGCAGGTAGTTCCACAATGCAGCCACCTTCACACCACATGAAGACTTATGAGGTGGATTCAAGGGATGACCATGGGCAGCTGTCACAATGCCATGTAACCATTAGGCTGATACATAACCTGCTACCTGAATAACCCAGTACACTACCAGTGACACAAACCTCAGATACATTATGATCTCATCACACAAAGTAAGGAGGAACTTCCGAGTCTGCAAAAGTTACCTCACCTCTCAGGATCCTTAGGAAGGCAAATAAAGAACATGTCATTATTTCATTTGGAATTATTTAAACAGTAAATTGAGCATGATCGAATACCTATCTTGACAACATGTATGTTAATATAAAGCTGCGTGAGTGGACAAATCGCTTCTCTCTCCACGTTCTTCAGTGCGGCGGCTGAGTCCTCTATCCCTATGGTTGTTTGGCGGTGCTGCCTTCGCGTGACGACCAGCTCGTCCATTGGAGTGGTTCGTCCTCCTAATATACAGAGTCCTTAGTTTTAGTATTGCACAAGGCATCTTAAACCCTCTCAGTACTTCCTGGTGACACGACTGGTGCACACTCGTGGTATTACCAACAACACTTGGCAAAAGGCCACGAATAGAACCTTGGAGCAATTAACACTTGTGGTGTAGTTGGAGGAGCACTGGACTTACGAGGCAGTCGCGCAGGATGTGGCACAACTGCGCAATTTCTTCATGTGAGTCTACATAACGAAACAAATGGTCATCACTGACGTACTGGATATTCTCTCTCTCTCTCTCTCTCTCTCTCTCTCTCTCTCTCTCTCTCTCTCTCTCTCTCTCCGTCTTAGAGCACAGCTAAGTTCATCTATCACAAATAACTCCATCCCGCCAGTCTTATCATGCACTTGTTATGGAGACTGACATATTTCATGTAGTTTCATGCCTGAAAGCACTTCTGCCACAATGGAATTAGTGTTGAAGGCCAGAAGAAATAATGATAAAGACGCAAATAATGGCGACTCATAAGTTGAATGGAGTTGATGAAAGGGAGCTTGATGGTGGTCCCGAAGCAACCCTTATCAAAAAGATCTTTGTCGCTGATCGTAAGGGACCTTTACGCTTTGAGCATTGCCCTTAAGCGATCTAAGGGATCTTTAGACCTTTAGACTTGTGACCATCCTGCCCCAGGGGAGAAACTGTGGACCTTTCATTGTGCCCGGGGTGTTGTGTTTGCGACTCACATCTGTGTCTACGTATTCTGGGTTATGCATGTACTGTTCCAGGTGTAGGACTAGTCCGTTAAATCTTTCCTGGCTTCTATGACATCCCTGTCTGCCTCACCGTGTCTTGCAATACGTAAGCTACCTTTTCTTATCCATCCAGTATGTGTTCTGCTTTGTCTGACTATTATATTCTGTTCTCTACGTACTTTTGTGATCTGTTCTGCTCTATTCATATGTGATCTGTTTTGTTCTGTCCATCTATGATTTGCTCTGTTCTGCTCTGTCCATCTGTTTTCTGTTCTGTTTCCTTAACTGTCCATCTAATATCTGTCCTGTTCTATCTATGATCGGCCTTTATTAGCATTCAGGGCACTGCAAAGAATCGTTTGCATGGACACAAAAAAAAAAGAACAGGAAGTTAGTTTTATGAGTTTATCTTCTTCAGACGACAAAACTAATTAAAAAACCTTAGTACGTAAAAAATGTCTTAAAGGTTGCAAGTCATTATGGGAAAAAACTGCCTGGCTGTGAAAGGATTAATCGTTAAAATGTCTTCAACCTCAGCCACTCCCTAATCACTGATGCTGTATTGTTATCTCTCATTAGTTATACAGAAAAGTTTCCCTTACATTTACTGTGGCGGTGATGCTGAACGAGTCTATCACAATGATAGACTGAATATGAATAGACTGATATTCACTGAGGGGATGGTGGCGAGCAAGTGTGCCTTTAGAAATTTAGCCAGTACTGTAGCGATCGTGACGGGAGTGTCTGCTATTAGAGAGTTTGCCAGCATTTACTCCAGTGACGGTGGAGAGAGTCTTCTTCGTCACCTCTATCATCCAATCTTTATACGCGGTCGCTGTTTCTCATGAGCCGCCACCACCTGCCTGTGTCGCTACCCTGTCAGTATCCAGACCCTTCTCCCTCATGTTCGCTGCTACACAATCTTTCCACCTTACCTTGTTTCTTCCTCTCTGTCTTTTCCTTGTACTATCATATCTAGAGCACCTTCTCATCGCTTTTTCCATCGCTCTTAATGACGTGTCCGTACAAACTTAGTCTTGCCTCTTGTGTCTTTCCTGAAGTCTGTTCAAAATTCACCTTAGTAACAGTAGCGAGCAAGTGTGAGGAGAAAGTTAGCCAATACTTACCCTGGCAATAGTGGCTATGAAGTCTGTTATTAGAAAGTCAGCCAGTACTCACTCTGGCAATAGTGGCGGGCAAGTCCCTGTCATCCTCCTCAATAACCGTGATGCGCGGGGCGGGACGTACGAACTCAGGGGCGTTGTCATTGACGTCCCCGATCTGCACCACCAGCTGGGCGCGGGCTGCAGCTCCTCCTGCCTCCGCCGTGACCTCCAACTGGTGCTGGCGAGGCGATGAGGTGTGGTGAGGTGAGGAAAGGGAGGAGAGACGGAAGAGAGAGCGAGAGACAGAGATGGCAGACAGACAGGCAGACACACAGATGAGGGACCATATATACGTACTCGTACATGCACACATGTACGTAAATACTGACATGCACAGATAGATATACAGACACATGAACGGATAGAAAATCACACACACACACACACACACACACACACACACACACACACACACACACACACACACACACATACTGGAAAAAAAATCATTTAAGCTGGAGAGAAAAAAAAGATAAAGCAAGAAAGCAAAGAAGACAAGATGGTTTGAAAAAGATTCTGACACAAAAGCAAGTTTTGGAAAAGAAACACACACACACACACACACACACACACACACACACACACACACACACACACACACACACACACACACACACACACACACACACACACAGAATGAAGACATGATAGTGAGAGAAACACGAGGCGGGGAAGAGAAGGAAAGAAGGAAAGGAGGAAAAGAAAATAATACTAAGAATAGACAATAATACAACATGAGACTAGCATATAGTTATCAGTGAAAGGGGGTGTTTAAACAGGGAGGGACATGTAGATAAACGGTCATTGGGAAGGGAAATAATGATAACAAAAAGAAAGAAAGCTGAGATGTTACGTGTAGAGATAAATGTGGCTACTGACAACACCACCATCTCCCTTGCACACGAACACCACCACCACCACACACCATCACCACACACCACTGCAAACTCCTCGCTTAACGCAGTAACGAAAACGGACTTGATAAACTGGTAATTAATTAGTCGTTGTAAAGTTCTGCGGTGAGATAGAGCGAGTTGTGAGTATGGCAGTGTGGTGGTGCGGTGTAGTGTGGTACCCGCTTCGTACAAGTCCAGTTTCTGATCCGAAAATATTTATACCTGACTGATTAATTGCTTGATAGATTTAACGACACAACAAAAATTGATTTCAACAACTCCACTCTGGGCGAACTGCACTGATTCACCCCGCGTGGCGCCCCTACCTGGTGACTGAGCTCGTGGTCCAGGGCGACGGCCAGCGTAACGGTGCCGGAGCGCTGGTCGATGGTGAAGAGGCCCCCAACGTTGCCGCCCGTGATGCTGTACTTGATCTCAGCGCCTGGCGAGAGAAAGAAGGTGGCGGTGAGGGGCGGGTATCAGCTGTAGTCTCAAGATCCTTTCACTGCTCTAATGCATTTACCCTCTACCCTAACCTCTGTGGACGCACGTTTTTAGTTCCACAGTCACTTCTGAAGGTTACACTGGCGAGAGAGAAGGCGCCAGTGAGCGTTGGATAGAAGCTTTAGTCTTAAATACCGCTTTCACTGTTATTGGTCTCTTTCCCTAATCCCAAACCTCCCTGGAAACCTCTCTTTACTGCCACAGCCACCTCTGAACGTTATACTGGGTAAGGAGAGGATGCGGTGACACGGAGAGAAGGTGGCGGTGAGCGTTGGGTGGAGGCTGTAGTCTTAACATTTCACTGCTCCTTGGTACTTTCCTTACCGCTAAACCTCCTTGGAAACCTCTCCTTTAGTTTCATACCACTGAACGTTGTAGTACTGGCTAGGCACTGGAAAGTCTATTTTTTTTTTTTCTTTCTTGTCGGTTCAGTGCTGTGATTTGTGAAAGGGTTAAATGGCGGTGAGTTTGAGCGGAAAGGAAAGACTGAGAAGGGAAGGAAGTGGTGGAGGAAAGATTGGAGGACTGGAGGCTTAAAGATATTGTGCAGAGGAGGAGTAGAATGAGAAAGAGGAGGAGGAAGTGGTGGGGACGGAAGGGGAAGAGGGAAGGTAAAAATTTATGGACAGAAGTAATATTGTGTGAACGGTGAGGAAGTAACATGACGAGACAGACAGACAAGGACACACACACACACACACACACACACACACACACACACACACACACACACACACACACACACACACACACACACACACACACACACACACACACACCACGTGAAAGAACTGCTCTGTGACAAAGTGTATTCCCTTCCAAATGTTGCTGTTCACAATGTAATATCAGTCCTACGGTGGTGGTGGTGGTGGTGGTGGGTGAAAGGATGGGCAGGTGGAGGAAGCCTTGTTCTTTTTGTATCCCGTTCCCCCCACACAAAGTTTACCAGTAGTAATGGGGAGTAGATAAGCATTCCTGGTTCAACAACAAAAGGACATAAGAGAAGCCGCAAGAATCCACCAGGCCTTCCAGTACACGTGGCAGCTCCTGTGTATGAAACTTGCCTACCTATTCCGATCTGTTACGTCCACCCATAAATGTCTAATTTTTATTTTTTTTTAAATCTCCCTAATGACTCAACTCTACCAATCTGAACCTATTCTATTCACCTAACACTCTATCGGAGAACTAGTTTCTACATTGCACTCTTTTAAATCTAACTTTACCAAGCTTGAATCCGTTACTTCTTGCCTCTCTTGTTGTTGTTTCAGATTGTCCTCGTAGGGGCACGTGCCTTTTGTCTAGGAAATAGCCATTACATTAAAGACTTGGCATGGACAGACGGCATTCACAAATCAGTGGTCTCTCCAGGTAACGAGTTCATCACCAGAAAACACGCGGTACCGAAACCATTCAAACTTTAGCATGGCGAGGCGGAAGTCGTTCCATGTTTAAATCTATCTTTGTCAAGCTTGAACCACGTTATTTTTTTACCCTGAGGATTTTGTTTGTCACCTCTGTTATATTTTTCATACCACTTAAAGACTTCTGTCAGATCCCCTCTTCACCTACGTCTAAGGAGAGTGTGTTTCCAATATGTACACTCTTTCCCGTCGTGGCTGGTGGCAGGTGGGTGGTGGCTGGTGACTGCAGGGTGGTGGCTGGCTCTCACGCCTGGCCCGCCTCTTTCCAGCTCAGGGGGCAAATCCAGGGTGGTCCAGATTAGCGTCACGCCCTGGAACCTTTCTTTTATACATTACTGAGCCTGCTGCTGCTGCTGCTGCTGCTGCTGCTGCTGCTGCTACTGCTGTTATCCTCCTTCTCGTACACCCTCCATTCACTCCAGCCTTTTTTTCAGTTTTCCTTATCTTTTTTCTCTTCCTTTTCCTCTTTTCGTGTTTTCTCTCGTTCATGTCGTCCTCGTCCTTTTTTTTCATAGATTTTGCTTTTCTGTTTCTTTTTCTCCTTTTTTCATCATTTTCTTGTTTTACCTCATCAGTTTCCTTTCTTTTATATATTTCTTTCATTTTTTTTCTTTGACACTTTCAATTCGAGGTGGAGTTTTGTTCTTTGTATATATATATATATATATATATATATATATATATATATATATATATATATATATATATATATATATATATATATATATATATATATATATATATATATATATATATTCTCTTTACTGCGCTCTCGTCAAATTTTTGTTTCCTGATTCCATTATTTCTTCTCTCCATGGGTTTTTGGTTATGTTCCTCGTCTCCCTCCTTCCCCTCCTCTTCTTTCTCTTTTTCTTCCTCCTCCGCCTCCTGCTCCTCCCCCTGCTCCTCCTTCTCCTGCTGCATTATCCTATCTCTGCATCAAGTAGTTATCTATAATTAGTTCTCAAATGGCCACACAAGATCCTGAGTACTCTGCTGTTTGTTTGTCCTCCTCCTCCTCCTCCTTCTCCTCCTCTTCCTCTTCCTTCTCCTCCTGCTCATCCACATCTTCTCTTGCTTCCTTCTCCACCTTTTATTCCTCCTCGACTTTCTTTACGTTTAATCTTCTTCTTCTTCTTCTTCTTCTTCTTCTTCTTCTTCTTCTTCTTCTTCTTCTTTCTCTTCCTCTTCCTCCTCCTCCTCCTCCTCCTTCTCCGCCTCCTCTTCCTCCTTCTCCTCTTCATGTTACTCCTCTTTTACTTTTTTACTTTTTTTTCCTACTTCTTTCACTTCATCATCTTTTAGTTTCTGTTCTTTCCGCTTCCTCCTCCTCCTCCTAATCTTCCTCTTCGTAATCATCATCATCATCACCACCACCACCATCATCATCATCACCTTTTTTTCTTTCCTCTCCTCCTTTTCTTCCTCCCTGTCTCCATTACTTGCTCCTTCATTTCTCATTCCCTCTTCTAATCTTCCTCCTCCTCCTCCTCCTCTTCTTCTTCCTCCGTCTTGCAAGGACTTTAAGATTTGTTGGTGTTTGGCTTTCCTTTGTATTCCTTTGTACTCCTCCTCTTCCTCCTCCCCAGGCTACACTCTGCGTTAAGTCTGGCTAACTCCACACACTCGCCATGACGCCTTCACGCTCTCACCGCGATAGGTAACAGTAATCACAACGCTAAGAACAATGTATGAAATCTTTATAAGCACTTACAAGAAAAAGGGCGATGAAAAAAAAAAATAGATTTTGCAATTTCTGGTCCGTATAATGTTCTAGAGGCAGCTGTAGAGGAAGAGGAAATGTCTCAGAGTGCTTAATGGCTAAGGAAACATGTGCCACGGCTCGGCTGGCGGTGTAAATTCGAACAATGAACCATATTCTGAAAAACTTCTGCACCGCACCTCCACTACACTCGAAACATTATACTACTTGAAGTTATACGGGTCTTCAAGGGTGTTTTTCTGGTTCTAATGATAGGCTGATGAGATTTTTACATTATTAACAGCAGGAACACCCTTGAGAATACGGCTACTCATCTCTGCGGCCTTAAAAAATAATCGTGGTGAAAGAGGGAGCGTTTCTGAATACTGAGCTGTGGCTGCAGTAGTGTTGGAAGACTGTGTGCTTTGTCTAGAGTTGAGAAGCTGAATGAGAGTGAGTGGTATTGCTCCTTCCTTCCTCCTTTCTTGCTTTCCGTCCTTCCTCTTCATTTTCCTCTTTTACTCCTCTTATTCTTTCACGTATTTTCTTCTCTCTCATCTTTTTCTTTTTGTTTTATATAATATCTATTTGCATGTTTTTATTTTATCGTCATTTTCTTCCTACTACTTTTTCTTTTTCTCCTCCTCCTCCTCCTCATCAGCGTCATCGTCATTTTCTCATCCTTCCTCTTCTTCTTTTCCCACTTCCGTGATAGCATTCTTCTTGTGCTTTTCTTTCCTACTTCCATTATTTTCTTAATTTTTCATATTTACTTTTTTTTCCATTTTTTCTTGTGGGCAGACTCTCGTACTTTTGTTTTTTCCTTTTTTTTCTTTATATTTTCTTTTATTTTTATTTATTTTTATTTTTTTCTTCGCTTCACGTGGACGCCCGTGGACAGCTTCTCACAGCCAGACAGCATAACAGAGCAAGGTGGATGGGGCGGACCGAGGTGTGGAGTGAACAATTTTCCTCATTTCGGTACGGGTGGCTCAAGCTTCACTTCCCCATCTTTGCTCCTCCTACTTGCTTATCTTTGCGAAACGTAATACATCGCTTGAGTCATTGCAC
>NW_026973697.1:30000-37500 GCF_035594125.1 Scylla paramamosain
CTTCCTCATCCTCAGAGGGTACTGGCGCCACCGAGTGTTCAACACTCCACTGATTTCGACAAAACACCGTGCAGTCTTAAGAAATGTACACCCAAGTCGTCTTGCTTACGGAAGTGCACGATAAAATTATGGCATTTAAAGTTGCGTCCACTACAATCGACTGCCATTTTGGCATTGGGGCACCACAGTGGGAAACCGGCTGACTGCAGCGGCCACCATGTGTCAGCGCGGAATAATAATACACTCGTAGTGTCCCTTATACATATCGCATATAAAATGTGCCTCACAATAAAATGCTCATGATAAAATGCTTATCGTTCAATAATTTCAGTGCAATGACAAGCTAACATATATTTTACCTACATTTATTTTTTACTTACATATAAACTACTTCCTGAGATGCATAGGAAGTCCCAGGGCTCAGTGTGTGGAAGGACTGTGCACACAATTTGTGGACTTAGTCTCCGGGAGGCATCTCTTATTTCAACGTGGATTTATGAGTTAACTATAAGACGGCGCTGTCTAAAACTTTTACATACGTACACTACAGTAAGTATATTATACCATCGTGTCAGTGTTCAAGGACAAAGTAAGAATATCGCAAATATTAACCGAAAAGGCGTTTACAGTAGCGGGACGAGCACCCAGACACAACCAAACAGTATTCACTATTACAGCATGTTTCTACTGAACGCAACGACGCTTCCCCTGCCAGACGACGGCCATCACCGCGCTCGGGAGCAATTGCATTTTCCTCACCTTGGGGTACAATACATTTTGACAGCTTATGAGTTTTTGTATCAGCACCCAGTGATGCCGTAACACACAAACCGAGATGTGAGGTGTTAGTATTGACAGACTTTCATTCATAACTTTCCCTCCTCAGTCCATATTTGCCCAAGGGAAGTTCTCTGTCTGAGTGTCGGCGGAAAGTAGACGTGTTTACAGATCTTGTTTGAATGTGTGCACGACTCCAGAGTTGTCAGTACTTTTATCTAGTTTAGTTTAGTTTCACCTATAACGTTGTCACAGCAATGCATTTTTCCACCCATATGACACGAGGAAGTGCCTGAAACTATCACTCATCCTATAATCAAAGCTGCTACGCCGTACAAGTCACAGTGTTGCGACACAGTGGTGTCGGACAACACACTCTTGGCCGTAGTACCATCACCGACGTTTCCCTAACCTTGCAAGTTTGCCAAATCAAAACCTTCCGTGAAATACTCTTATGTGGTAACACTGCAATCTAGAGCTTTCGGTTAACGGAATTCGGCATCCCTAACATTTTCTATAAGCAGGACTCTATGCCTTTCCTTATTAACATGGACATCATAGTAAATTCTATGATGTTTTTTATTGATTTACTTGAATGCATAAACACGTAAGTAAACATGATTAGCCGAATCCTTTGTTATGGTACCGGAGTAGTCGTATGTACGCCCCCTGCACGCACGCGCGAGTTTTGAAGGAATGGAGGCCTCCACACTCCTTGAAAGACCCTTCAGTGAAAATGAGAGAAAGGCTCTCCCCTCTCTCATTAAGGGGAGGCAAGGACCTTGCCTGGCACAGTCAACAGCGTAATACCACTGTAGTTGTTGCAGTCCTGGCGGTCCTCTTTCCCTTTTCCAGATAGGGACAACCAGCTCTCTCTTCCATTCAGGAGGAATGGTAACGGACTGCCATACGGCAGTCAAGACCGCATGCAACCCGTGGATCATGGCAATGGGCGAAAGGCATGAGAAATATATGTGGGATGGCAGCTTCAGGAAGCTCGCCCGTGAACATGCTCTAAACATTCCTGTCCTTTGTAAGCAAGAAATCTGAGTAACTTTCCTGTATAAAGCTTCCTACACAGCACAGGAGATTAATATTCATATACTACTTACCTCATGTACGAAATAAGGATGAGAGAAGGCGAGTTTATGAGGAGGTGGACCAGGCATCAGCTGACGACATTGTTGGAACACGCGGTGGTGCCGCTTCTTCCAAATGAAGAACGTATATCTTCAGATACAGAATATTTCGCGATTCTTCTACTTCCACTTATAAATAAAAAAAAATTAATTCTTATTCTGATCACACAATTCTCTCTCATACGTGTTGATTTACAGAACATGTTTTACGCTGTAAATAAACGTGATACCTGGCAGAAAAAACATCACCTTATTTCTTCACTTGTACACTAAAGTCTTGTAAACGTGTTTATATCTAAATATTTCCTCATATACAGGTTGAGGAGACTGAAATTCACGTATTATACGCCAATGAGAATATACTAGCACTTCATTAAGCATAAATGACGATATAATCCATAATTATGTCCCAAGGTAAAGGTCCAAGAGAAGTCTCGAGGTACCTTTGATATGCTGAGTTTAACTTGAAGTTGATGAGACAGGAATACCACCGAGACTGTAAGCTCGGAAAGATGCGACATGTCATGTGATTTAGTTCTCTTTTCTTTTCTTTATTATTATTATTATTATTATTATTATTATTATTATTCATTTATTTATTTATTTATTTATTTATTTATTTTATTTTATTTTTTTTTTTTTGACGTCATTTCTTAGTTTCCAGTTCTGTTCAATGTAAAATGTTACAAGATAAGCTAAAAAAAAAAAAAATGTAGCACCAAGTGTCACGGCCTTAACACTTTTACATCCTCAGTTTTATTCCAGATAAAATCTTCTCGTCAACTTTGCTAGTATGGGCGCTACGGTTGCTATGCGCTGACTGGCTGATGAAAATGTTGGGGTTTCACCTACGGACAAGCAAACGTCTGGGGAGCGTGTTAGGTTCCGTTTCCCTTCCCACGCAAGGATTTGGTTGTCGCGCTGTTACTAATAACGCCTATATGTACACATACTCAAAAGAGCATCGTAACACATTCAGCACGATACTAACTGACACTGAGGACGGATCCATTGATAACAGGCTACATGCGTGTGTTTGGTGCGGCTACACCTGCATGAATCAAGTGAGCAGGACTTGTAAATGAAGCAATACGATTTGAGCTGCCACAGTAACGCTTCATCAAACAGTGGGAAGCCTTAGTCGAACGCGCTTATCAATCCTGCCGAGACTACCAGATTGTTCAGTGTGAAACTCTCATCGAACCGCACTGTAACGATGATTTTTTTGAGTGTGTACAAAGCACTTCACTGAGCACTGCTAGGGAGGCACTGTGTGAATGTTGTGCCTCTCTTGCTTTGTGATGCATTAATTGGTGTCACGTTGCTTCCATCGTGCAAGGAACATATTTGATATATCGCTGCAGTCGTGAATTCTTTATGTATTATAAAGGGTTTGTTAAATTCCTTTATCTTTGTGTGTAGTGCTCAAACGTTCAGCCATTCAGTAAAAGAGTTCACCGCGTGTTATGTTTACCAACGCCTGGTGAAGCATTACCGCCACTGCTGGTGCAGAAGGCGTGTAGTAAAGGTTTCAGGCGCATTGTCCTGTCGTTTTTCGCAAATAAAATCTTAACGCGTCGGATAAGGATGCTATTTTGGCAGTGGATGTTTGAGACCCTGACCTAATTGTCAAAAATGTGCTTTGGTGCCATATGTGGAAAATGAATGCAATATAGGTGTAAATTTGGGGTAAACTTAGCTGAAATTTACAGACACTGGTAAGGAGGCTAGGTGTCGCCATGATAAAGATAGTGATTTCCTTAGTAAAACCCCTTAGTGATTTCCTTCGAGTAAAACGGTTTTCCCCAAATGATATTGTCATATAAGGAAAATACATACCTATAGTAGGTGAAATATTGCTACGGTGTGTGTGTGTGTGTGTGTGTGTGTGTGTGCGTGCGTGCGTGAGTGAGTCAGTGAGTGAAGCAAAAAGACAGAACTGCTGGTTGGATGGGTCATTACTCTTAGGTCATAGTTAAACATCGCATCGACGTCACGAAAGATGAATGGGCGGGGTATCTATCATGACACCTAGTCTCGCTACTGTAAATTTTACCTAAGTTTAGCCTAAATTTTTCTTCCAATTGTGTTCATTATCCATATATGATTCCAAATCATATCTTTGCTAATTAGGTCTGGGTCTCAAACATCCACTGCCAAAATAACTCTTTGTTAAGAATTTATTTGCGAAAAAACGATAAGCCACGACCCCTGAAACCTTTAGCAGGTTTGCAATGCAGAGGAGAATGATTAAAAATTATGCAAGGGAAATTGAATAATCCTTGCGAGAGGAGATTTAAACTTCTAAATTCACATAAATCGGAGATGTAGATTAAGAGGGGACCTGGAAGAGGTATTTGTCAGGCATATGGACTATAACAAAGGTGAGAGGAACAAAAAAATTCTTAAGATTAGTAGTCAGGATACGACTAACAGGAACGAATTCAAGCTTGATTAAGTGAGATTTAAGACAAGGATAGGAAGAAATTGGTTCACAAATAAAGTGGAAGATGAATGGAAGAGACTCAGTTTTATCACGATGTCAGTGCGGAATTAGTTTGAGGTTTGTAAAAGTAGACCAGACAAATTTATGGACAGGAATAATAGATGGACGCAGATAAACATGATTAATACAGGAACGGCCACGTGTAGATCTGCTGGTTTAATGCATTTTTTTTTTTTTTCCCTATATAAGGGGCTCTGACCAAGGGCAACAAGAAAGGTGAAAAAAGACCCACTGAAGGTGCCACTCCCCCAAAGTCAATTAAGCTTTTTTGCCTGAGAGGTATCACAAATTTAGAAGTGACTCTTTACCGTGTCCGCGGGCTGTGTGTGCGTTCTTGTCTGCGGGCGTAACAAGCACCATCACAGGTCGGTGGCTTTGTCCTCGATAGCATAACAAGATGAACAGCGCGCCACGAATAATCTCGCATTCACGGACAATAGCTCGGTTTCCCTCCATCTCCCATGTCCCCCGCACGCTCGTCTCCATATCAGCCCACAATGCACCGCTGAAAACACCCCGTGACGCAAAGGCCCGTGTTCAGAGACGCTTTCATCTCCCACCACGACTATTTTCAAAGGCTACAGAGATGATTAGCCAGTTCTCACGCGTGTTTCTCCTGTTAATAATGTAGGAATCTTGTTAATCTGTCACTAGAAACATAAAACACAGTAAAAAAAACAATGCAACTTCAACTAGAGCCCTTTTGAAAGTAGTGGAGATGCGACGCGAAAGTGTTTTAGAGTATGGCCTAATGCCAGGCCACGCTCCACCGCTGCCTGCTGCCTCCGTGCCCTCTGTTGTTGCAGGGAGTGTGCAGGGCAGAGGGAGCCCTTGGCATTTGTTCCGCTCTCTCTCTCTCTCTCTCTCTCTCTCTCTCTCTCTCTCTCTCTCTCTCTCTCTCTCTCACTGTGTGTGTGTGTGTGTGTGTGTGTGTGTGTGTGTGTGTGTGTGTGTGTGTGTGTGTGTGTGTGTGTTACATACCACGGGAAGTAGAAAAAAAAATCATTTTCACAGCCTCCACCATGATCAGTTTACTTCCTTCGTCAAGTTATACCATCAACAAATCCTTAATTCCCAATACAGCTTACTAACGAAACACGGCAACTCCCACCACGAGGCTTAGGTTGAAATATGAAACCTTACGTGGACGTCTTAGCAAACATCGTGAGAGGACAAGGAAGCGCTCAGTAAGCAGGTCGTATTAACCAGACAACGCTCGCTTCTAATACGTTTGCAACTCAAGTCTACCGGGAGAAAATCCGACACTTGCATTAGATTTTTTATTTATTCTTTTTTTTTTTTTGTGACTCTGCAACCGTGAGAAGATAAGAGAGAGATAAGTAAGGATTCGTAAACAAAACTCTGTGACCGTGAGAAGGTAAGGTAGTGATAAGTAAGGATTCATAAACAAAGCCACGCAGTCTTCTAGTACTCTCTGTGGTCCTAACTCAAGTCTTCGAAGTGGGAATACGACACCCTTGCCTCCGATGTTTTGTGACCCAGCGCCAGCGAAGTTGTACAAAAGCTTCCTTCGCGATGTAAAGTTTTTAATATCCCATTGAGAGAGAAACGTCAGTAAGACTGATACGTGAGAAAGAGAGAGAGAGAGAGAGAGAGAGAGAGAGAGAGAGAGAGAGAGAGAGAGAGAGAGAGAGAAATGTGTTTGGTCATGACAATTAAGATATACTAACAAACGTATGAAAACTGTCTCTCTGCTTCCTTGCCTTATCGTCGAGTGCATAAGCTCATCACCGGATCAAAGTATAGAAGGCGCCATGCTGTGCTGCTCTAGCTTATAACAAAACACTCGCAGACACCGACATCTTTACTACACTAGGATCGCACTTCGAAGCTTCCCCCACACTCACGCTGACTCTGCTAGACCGAAGCGAAGAGCACGGAGACGAGAACCATTTGACGGCTCTCTAGTATCAGGCGTCACTCTCGCGTATGGCAGCCACCAGTGCGCCACAAACCTGATCCGACTCCCAGCTTCAACACGCGACCAAGAGGGTGCAAGAGTGTAAAGGCGTTTCTTTGTCCCTGAATCTTGGTTCGTGTTCTGAAAGGCTTTGTGTTCTGATAAGGATTGTTTTCTAAGGCCTTACAGATGACTTTTTTGCTTTACGTGGGTGTTTTAAAGTTTAAAAGTTAGTTTTTGTATTACAGTAGTTATTTTGCATATTTTTTAGATTTTATGGAAAAGACAAAAGTTTTAGTGAACAAAAATTAAAACAGTCAGGACAATCCGAAAGGACAATCTGAAAGGAAAGTTGTAATAGACAAGGTACAAAACATTGTGAAGTTGAGAAGTAAAAGTACTCGTAGAAGACTTAATAATACCGAAATACAAATAAAGTATCGTAAAAATCCTTGTCACACATTATGTAGAATTACGAAAACGTCTTGAAAAAACGCCATTAGCTTCCATTAGAGTCTGATAGGATAAGTCAAGAAAAGACGCTGAAACGTTTGAGAATACGGCTCCTTAATCTTGGCTCCTCTGATCTGCTGCCATTCTCCTTACAAGAGTTGACAACTGATAGATATTCAGCAGATCAGAGAACTGATCATTATCTGAAACACTTTTGCGCAACGCCTCCATTACGTTTAAAAGGCTCTAAAATAACAAAATTTCTACATCATGAACAGGAGAAAGATTCTTGAGAACCTCTGTGGCCTTTGGAAATATTCGTGGTGAGAGAACAAAGCGTTTCAAAATACAGACCTTATGACAGAAGGAAAACGCTGAGGACAGTGGTTGTAATTGTGTTATGTTAGTCGACAACTGACAAAGCCTTTCCTCGTTTGGTTACATGAGTTCGTGGTTTGGTAATTCGTGAGTCACTTTGGATTACGAATGGACAGCTGACGTCACTGAGGGAAGACAGAAGACACTGACACACACTGCTTAATGAGTTGTGGCGCCGTATCAGAAAGGTCACAGGTAACAGGTGCCCCACGTATGTTGTATGCTGGAATTCTGTATCATGTACTCACTTTGTTACGTGACTATAAGACTTATATCCTGAAACACTTCCTCGCTGTATCTACACTATTTTCAAAAGGCTCTAGTTG
>NW_026973697.1:42500-45000 GCF_035594125.1 Scylla paramamosain
TGTAGCGAGACAGGTCACCAAACATGTGGCTTTGAGTACTGAGGAAACCACAGTCATATTTTATTGCTGATATAAATTCGATTAAATGCATACTAGGAAAACAGTATCTGTTTTCTATGCTCGCTTATGAGTAACTCCGATATTCCACAGGTTTCTCTGAAGCTCCGTAAAGTGACAAGAAGAGTGGTTACGAGTGCTAAAAAGAACATAGTTATGTTTTTACTGGCCGTGTAGGTTGACAACAATGTTTGCGAGTAAACACAACAATAAATGTATCACAATTCTCACTCCTGTGTAAGTCAGGACAGACGTAATTGTGATGCATTGGATTGGATCACACAAATCTGGTCTTGGGTGCGGGCGACCACATATACACAGATACATCAACTCTTTATACATTCATACCAATATATATATATATATATATATATATATATATATATATATATATATATATATATATATATATATATATATATATATATATATATATATATATATATATATATATATATATATATATATATATATATATATATATATATATATATATATATATATATATATATATATATAAAACACAAAAGAGTCTCAGTTGGTATTTACATTCAGGCCTGACCTGACTTTTCTTGTTACAAAAAGATGAGGCCTTATTCATAGTATTTTCCACAGTATGGATTCCTATCAGCGAGTACACGTTGAAAAAACAAAACATCGCATTTTCGTCCAAATCCCGATGCCATCACTCCGCGCCTCCCCCACTCGTCCATTTGGGGCATGAAATATCATCATGCTGAATATGTAAAGCTTCGCCTTCCTCCCTCCTCCCGTGCCCGCTTGCCTCAGTCTCTCCCTCCCTGCCTCTCACCTCCACTTCCTCCCTCTCTGCTTGACTCTCCCTCCCTTCCTCTTTCTCTATATCCTTTCCTACCTTCCTCACTCTCTGGCCTCCTTCCCTCCCTTCCTCCTTACCGCTTTACCTTTCTCTCCTCCCATTCCTCTCGCTTTACCTTTCCCTCCTTCCCTCCCTCCTTGCTGTTGTATCCTTCCTCCATCCTCTTACGCCATCTCTTCCTGCCCCCTCTTTCTTCTTTCCTCGTCTTCTCTCCCTACCCTTCCTCCTCCCTCTTTCATCATACCTCTCCCTCCTTCCCTTGCTTCCACCCTCCTCTCATTCTCTCTCATCTTATCCTCACCTCCCCTCCCTAGCCTTCCTCTCTGCCTGACACATACCCAACCCTGCCTGCCTTCTCTCTCATCCGCCTCCCGCTCTTCCCCTCCCTTCTATCTCTCATCTTGCTTCTCCCTCTCTTCCCCACCCCATGCCTGTCACCACCCCCTCTCCTCCCCGCTGCTCTCCACTCTGATCACGCCCTGCAGGCCCGAAGGTGGGTGCTCCAATATTTAGATGGGAGAGCCGCGTCCTTTTCCCCCTCCCATGCAGTTAGGGAGCGATGGAGATTGAGAAGGGATGTAAGGGAAGCTGCCAGGGGGAGGCTCCAAATAGAAAACTGTGCTATTAACTTTTTTTTTTTTTCTCTCTCTCTCTCTCTCTCTCTCTCTCTCTCTCTCTCTCTCTCTCTCTCTCTCTCTCTCTCTCTCTCTCTCTCTCTCTTTTGTTGTTGTTGATTGTTTGAAAAATGTAAAAGTCATTTGCGCTCTCTCTCTCTCTCTCTCTCTCTCTCTCTCTCTCTCTCTCTCTCTCTCTCTCTCTCTCTCTCTCTCTCTCTCTCTCTCTCTCTCTCTCTCTCTCTCTCTCTCTCTCTCTCTCTCTCTCTCTCTCTCTCTCTCTCTGTGTGTGTGTGTGTGTGTGTGTGTGTGTGTGTTTTATATGCCTTCTCGTTTTCGAGATAGAGGGAGAGAGAGAGAGAGAGAGAGAGAGAGAGAGAGAGAGAGAGAGAGAGAGAGAGAGAGAGAGAGAGAGAGAGAGAGAGAGAGAGAGAGAGAGAGAGAGAGAGAGCTGATCCATGAAAGTTGACAACGACCACACTACGTACGTGTAATATTGTCGCATTTTGTGACAATGTGACATGATATTCAAATTTTCAAGTGACAGCTTCAATTAACAACTTGCTGCTAACTCACGTGCAGTTTCTCCAGGAGGTGATGTCATGCACGACAAAATATTTCCAGCAAAAACGCAGCATCTGACAGCTTCCTCCACTTACCTGATCGACAGTTGTCCTTGGGGTTTGTGGGTCATCAGAGCGTGCACCGATTTCTATTTGATTTACAGACATGAAATCTCGAGGTTCTGACACCACCGCGTGGGGCGCCTGCACGCATTACTGATGTGTGTTGCTGTATGGAGGGAGCACTGCTTCAGCTACCATACAAAGCAGGCTCAAGTGTGTTCAGACATGAGGCACGAGAACGAAAGGGTAGGCAGAGAAGGACCACCATACCCTCGGCCCCCGCGCGCACACACACCACCGGCACTGACCCGCAACCCCAGCTGCTGGTGATCACCAGTGTTGCACTTCTGGTGCTGACGGGGATA
>NW_026973697.1:50000-52500 GCF_035594125.1 Scylla paramamosain
TGGAGAAGTGTGTGTGTGTGTGTGTGTGTGTGTGTGTGTGTGTTATTCTTTCCATTGTTCCCGTCCTATCGTCATCGTCTTTGTTCTTTCTTATTGTTTCTTCCTATTACTATTATTTTTTTTACTTTTTTTTTTTTATTTATTTATTATTTTTTTTTCATCATCTTTCTCCTCCTCCTCATCATCATCATCATCATTATCATTAACATTCTCATTATCCTTCTCCTG
Source organism: Scylla paramamosain (assembly GCF_035594125.1). NCBI lineage: Eukaryota > Metazoa > Arthropoda > Malacostraca > Decapoda > Portunidae > Scylla > Scylla paramamosain. The sequence goes on from NW_026973697.1 coordinate 50,229, forward strand.
CTCCTTCTCCACATCCACCTTCTTCGCCTCATCATTATCATCATCATCATCATCATCATCATCATCATCACCATCATCATACTCTTGTTGTAAAAAATAAACAAATCAATAAATAAACATAAATAGAAATAAAGAAAATGAGAATGACTTAGATTTGTGTAGCAGTGGGGGCTAACGTTGACACACACACACGCACACACACACACACACACATACACACACACACGACAAAGAACAGACAGGGTAGCAAGCGTCATGAGGAACAACACAAACCCAGGAGAAGCCAAGTGTCTCAAGAGCTGGTACACAATACAAGTGAGAATCTCTATATCTTCCATCTCCTCTTTTCTTCCTCTTTTTTCCCTTTATCGTATTTTGTTTCTGAACTCCATTCTTTTCTTCTTACTCTTACTTTTCTTTTCTCTTACTCCTGTCTTTTTTTTTCATTCTCTTACTCTTTTTTTCTTTTTATCCTATTCCTCTGAACTTCATTATCCTGTTCTTCTATTTCTCACTTCCTCTTATTCCTTTCCCTTTTCTCCTCCTACTTGTCATCGTGATCTTCATCTTTTTTCTCCTTCTCCTCCACCTCAACATTGTTTCCCGTCTTTTTCTCATCTTTCTCCTCCTCCACCTTCTCCTCCATTATCCTCTTCTCCCTGCACCAGTGCGCAACACAGAAGGGAGTGAATAGCAGTCAAACACAAGAGGAAACTAAGAAGCGAATCTCCCGTAGCATAATATTCGTAAATTTCAATCTATCGTCGTCAATTTCCCAGCACTCCCAGTCACCAGTCACCCTAAGGCGGCCACGGCGGTGTCACTCGCCAGTCTCGCCACTGACCTCGCCTCTTATTCTTACTTTGCTAAATAAAAAAAATGCTCTTCATCTGCATATTCCCTATAGTATAATGGGAGTATTTTGCATTTAGTATGTATATAAAGAGTAATTTATATTTTATCTTACTGTTGAGCTCTGTGCCATAAAGAATCTCATACTGTATTTTGTATCCAGCGTGACAGTAAAACTGTTTTGTTTATTTTGTTACTTATCTTTTTATTTAGAAGGTATTTTAATAATCTGGAGTGTATCATGAAAAATAAGTAAACAGCAGGTAGTGAGCGAAACTCTCTCGACATACATACGAAGCAAGCATAAAAGTATAACATTGAAAAATTAATAAATAAAACCTCCGACATGGACTAAACAGCACGTGACTTACAACCTTTGCACTCAGACACTAAACAGCACGTGACTTACAACCTTTGCACTCAGACACTAAACAGCACGTGACTTACAACCTTTGCACTCAGACACATAAGAAGAAGCCCGCAATATACGCACAGGGCATAACCGTAAAGCTGCAGCATGAAAAGCAAAACGAGAGGTGGAAAACGGCTTTCACTAGAACACTGAAAGCAAATAAATCTCAGCAGAGACTTTTCAATTAAACTATCACTAGAATCATAAAACACACACACACACACACACACACACATCCTGAAAACCCTAAATAGCTTCCACTGGAGTCTGTTAAACTGTCACTACATGAAAACACTCTAGGATGTCACAAATAACTTTCATTGGAACTTGTTAATCACTAGAATTATGAAAACATCTTTGAAAATCGAACTAGATTCTGCTAAATTATCAATTGAATCATGAAAATACCCTTGAAAATCCTAAATAGCTTCCATGAGAATAATTCAAACATTCTTATCAATCACAAATAACTTCCACTAAGTCTTTTATAATATCACTACATGCAAATGCCCTTCAAAACCCCAGATAGCCTACTAGAGCCTGTTACGCTGTCAATGGAATCATGAAATCACCCTTAAAAAAAAAAAAGAAGTTTCCTCTAGAGCCTTTTAAACTAGCACTAAAATCATGAAAACACCTCTGAAGACCCAATATAATTTTCACCACCAGAACCTGCAAAGCTATCTCAAATATTACAATACCCAAATAGTTTTCAGTAGAGTCTTTGAAAACCCTGAAGTATTTCCATTACGGTCACGAAAACACAACTGAAAACCATAAATAACTTCCACTACAGACTATTAACTGTTGTCACGATTAGACGCTCAAATGTTTGACGATAAGGTCTCTCATCTTATCTCACTTTAAAATCCCTCCCCTCTTGCCAACATCCAGCTTACCCCTTCCCTTCCCTTCCTGCTCCCTCTCCCCCTTTCCTGCAGACGACACACATGTGCAAGCGCACGCACGCACGGACGTACACACACTCACTCACACACACACACACAC
>NW_026973697.1:55000-110000 GCF_035594125.1 Scylla paramamosain
TCTGTCTGTCTGTCTGTCTGTCTGCTTCTCTGTCTATCTGTCTGTCTGTCTACTTCTCTCTGTCTGTCTGTCTGTCTGTCTGCTTCTCTGTCTGCCTTCCTGTCGTCTGTTTGTCTGTCTGTCTGCTTGTTTATATATCTGTCTGTCTATTTGTCTTTGCCTCTTCCTTATCTTCTAATTCAGTATTTGTCTGTCTGCCAATCTATCTGTCCGTTTATCTCTCTCTCTCTCTCTCTCTCTCTCTCTCTCTCTCTCTCTCTCTCTCTCTCTCTCTCTCTCTCTCTCTCTCTCTCTCTCTCTCTCTCTCTCTCTCTCTTAACCATGCCATAATAAGGAAGAACAGTGTGTGTGTGTGTGTGTGTGTGTGTGTGTCGTTAAAAATCAGCCGAGCAGTGTAATCGGTTCCACGGTTGCCTGGTTCAGAGTCCCCGCGCCGCTCCCTCCCTCCCTCCCCGTCCCTGTCCCTGCAACCTCCTCTCACCGCCCCTGTCCCTGCAGCCTCCTCTCACCGCCCCAAACCACACACGCACCCACTACATTATGCTTTTTGTCTGCATCTTAATTGCCTCACAACATCGGCGGAGCGAAGCAATCTGCCTGCTCAATAAAGGTCCGCCCGTGTTGATACTATACAGCTGGGGGAATAATGATGGTGATAATGTTCTCTTCGTATGAAATGGTCGCTTGTGACGTAAAAATATTTGAGGTCTTGATGTACAATATTTGGTATTAATGTGTGATAGTTGGTCTTGATGTACGATAGTTGGTCTTAATGTATGATAGTTGGTCTTGATGTACGATAGTTGGTCTTGATGTACGATAGTTGGTCATGAGGTATGATAGTTGGTCTTGATGTATGATAGATCTTGATGTACGATACTTGGTCTTTATGTATGATAGTTGGTCTTGATGTACGATAGTTGGTCTTGATGTATGATAGTTGGTCTTGATGTATGATAGTTGGTCCTGATGTACAATAGTTGGTCTTGATGTACGATAGTTGGTCCTGATGTAGAGTAGTTGCTCTTAATGTGCAATAGTTACTCTTAATGTGCAATAGTCGCTCTTAATGTGGAATAGTTGCTCCTAATGTGAAACAGTCGCTCTTATTGTGGAATAGTCACTCTTGTATTATGTCAAACAATATGAAATAGTTTTGAATGATATGAAATAAATACTTTTAATATAAAATAGTTACTAAAGAGCTGATTGTATATAGACTACTGTATATAGGTGGAATAATGATGCTCGTGATAATAATAATAATGATAATAATAGTAATAATAATAATAATAATAATAATAATAATAATAATAATAATAATAATAATAATAATAATAATAATAAATAATGATAATCTCAAATATAATAATCTCAAATATAATTAGAGATATATACAGCAGTTTTTCTCTACCTGAATCTAACTTTGACATAATACGCGGCAGTAATCTAGAAATGGTCGGTTACATGAGGGAAAGTCGTAAAGTAAAACACTAAAGCTCTCTTGTGAATATAATTACTGATATACATTCCGTGCTATTCTGTATTGACTGAACCTCCTTTCTGTACGCCAGAAGCAGAAATACCTACAGAAACGCGGTGGAAAAATAAAAAAAAGCTTGGCTATGTAGAAATGAGTAAGGGTGGAATGTTAATTAACACCCTCACTGTACTGTAGTGGATGAAGAAATGTGGAGAAACTGTAATGGCGGGTGAAACTGTGGAGAAACTGTAATGGCTGGAGAAACCGTGGATGAACTGTAATGACGAGTGAAACTGTAATGACTGGAGAAACTGCGGAGACACTGTAATGACTGGAGAAACTGTGGAGAAACTGTAATGACGGGTGAAATTGTAATGACTGGAGAAACTGTGGAGACACTGTAATGACGGGTGAAATTGTAATGACTGGAGAAACTGTGGAGACACTGTAATGACGGGTGAAATTGTAATGACTGGAGAAACTGTGGAGACACTGTAATGACTGGAGAAACTGTGGAGACACTGTAATGACGGGTGAAATTGTAATGACTGGAGAAACTGTGGAGACACTGTAATGACGGGTGAAATTGTAATGACTGGAGAAACTGTGGAGACACTGTAATGACTGGAGAAACTGTGGAGACACTGTAATGACGGGTGAAACTGTAATGTCTGGAGAAACTGTGGAGAAACTGTAATGTCTGGAGAAACTGTGGAGAAACTGTAATGTCTGGAGAAACTGTGGAGAAACTGTAATGTCTGGAGAAACTGTGGAGAAACTGTAATGTCTGGAGAAACTGTGGAGAAACTGTAATGTCTGGAGAAACTGTGGAGAAACTGCAATGTCTGGAGAAACTGTGGAGAAACTGCAATGTCTGGAGAAACTGTGGAGAAACTGCAATGTCTGGAGAAACTGTGGAGAAACTGCAATGTCTGGAGAAACTGTGGAGAAACTGCAATGTCTGGAGAAACTGTGGAGAAACTGCAATGTCTGGAGAAACTGTGGAGAAACTGCAATGTCTGGAGAAACTGTGGAGAAACTGCAATGTCTGGAGAAACTGTGGAGAAACTGCAATGTCTGGAGAAACTGTGGAGAAACTGCAATGTCTGGAGAAACTGTGGAGAAACTGCAATGTCTGGAGAAACTGTGGAGAAACTGCAATGTCTGGAGAAACTGTGGAGAAACTGCAATGTCTGGAGAAACTGTGGAGAAACTGCAATGTCTGGAGAAACTGTGGAGAAACTGCAATGTCTGGAGAAACTGTGGAGAAACTGTAATGTCTGGAGAAACTGTGGAGAAACTGCAATGTCTGGAGAAACTAATATTCTAAGAGTTCTTATAAAAAGAAATAGTAGGTAAGTAGTTATATTTTTCTCTTGGATATGATGACTGGTATAAACTTCCTCAGTCGTCTACATTTTTATAGGAAAAGCAGAAGTAATAGTGTGATGATAGCAATAGCCAGCAGAAATACCTGTTCATAAGTAGGCGGGTCATTAAAAGTGGCGTAGGTGGAATAATATGTTTTCTTACAAATATAACTAGAAAAAAAAAAAAAATCAGATACCTCCACTGATCCTCCCCAACTTACCGTGATCTGCTGACAATGCTTGGAGGAAGAATCGCTGCTAAAAATGATTTGCTTTCACATAAAAAAATTCGTTAAGAGAAGAGAAAAGAAGAGAAAAAAAGAGCGAGCAGTGAAAGTCCCAGAGGGGAAGACGTGAGATTTGGAGTGACTCCACCGCCAAAGTTTTATTTATTGTCGTGCTTATGCTGATGTGTTGGCGTTGCGTGGAGTGGCCGCCAGATGGAAGCACTGCCCACTATACTCTACCTCGTATTCTTGAACCCTTCTACCCTTTACTAACTATTTTCGAAGACTACATAAATAAAACTAATTAACAATGTTTTTTTCCACTAATATTATAGATTTTGTTGATTGGTCAATAAAATCACGTAAACACTCTTGGAAACCGCAATACCGCAACTAGAGCCTCTTGAAAAGTAGGAATAATACGCAGAAATTATTCAGATGACAGGCGTCTGTGTCACCAGCACTTTCTCTCTCTCTCTCTCTCTCTCTCTCTCTCTCTCTCTCTCTCTCTCTCTCTCTCTCTCTCTCTCTCTCCGAGTCACTCATTTCTTCGTCTAACCCATATCTTTTCTTTCCACACACAAGGAGGGAAATGTTCGAGGAGGAGGCTGGAAATAGGACGAGGGAGGGAGGAAGATGTTAGAGAAGGAGGATGGAGTTAGGGCGAAGGAATGAGATGTTATAGGAGGAAGTTGGAGTGAAGGAGGTTTGGAGCTATGACAAGAGAGAGAGAGATGAATATAATAGGGGGGAAAAAAAAGAGGACATAGAAAGGAATGGGAAGAAATTATAGGTCAGGAAGATCAAAGATAAAGTGTTAGGAATACTTATTACAGGCAGCACTGACAAGTAGCGCTAAACACAGGCAATTTTGCTGTCAAATAATAATATGATAAATGTTGGCTGTCTGTATTATTAAATGCACAGTTTTAGACGAGTCCGCAGATTGCCAAAGTCTGACGATGCAACCTCCGGTGTCCGTGACCCCACCTTCGAGTTTAAATCTTTACTTTTCACGCGTGGAGGAGGTAAAAAAAGAGGGGAAGAAGAAGAAAGTTCGGGATTTGGCTGCTTTTCCCACTTGAAATACATAGATAAAAAAAAACCCTAACCAGGCAGGAGAGGCTAACATGGGAGATAACTCAAGATGTCTCGATATCACGATACTCTCGGTTGTTCATCACTGGAACCGCGGTGACTCAGGCGGCAGCGCGTCTGACTATTACACAAGTGACCAGGCTTCGAATCCTTCTCACGACCGGTATTGTTCTGGGATTCACCCAGCCTTGAAGTGTGCACCGGGCAGCTGTGACAGGGAAGGTGAAGGTGGCGGAGCGAGAAACTAACCAGCGTACTCCAAATGCCAAGGCTGTCTGTCCTAAGCTCGTCCTATGCAAATGCTCACTGAATTCGGCACCTCTTTGTGATTGTCATTCATCTGTTCAAAAAGTATATGCATAGTTTCATCTGTACGCATGAGTCTCATTACAGCACCGGTGAACTCCTTAGTGTTAATGAAAGAACGACACTTTATTTGTCTACCTCTGAGTCATTAATGTCATTAATGTCCTTGAGTGCTAATGAGAACGACATTTATTTCCTCTATCTACGTTGGTCGTTCACATCACCCAACCCTTTAGTGCTAATGAGAGAACGACACTTGGTACCCCCGGGTCGTTTATGTCTTAACCTCAAGTTTAATTAGAGAACTAAACATTTGCTACCTCCACTGGTCATTTACATCACCCCACACAGTAAATGCTAATGAGAACGACAATTGTTACCTCATTTCCTCTCAATCATTTGTATGGCCTCGCGTTAATGAGAGAACACTTGTTACCTTATTACATGGAGATCACTTATATCACCTACCTCTAATGTGCTAATGAGAGACGACACCACCTCGTTACTCCGAGGGGTCAGTTGTTTTGAAGCGTAGTTAAGGACACTTCAATGATGTAGTGGATTACGTGTATGTCATTTTGCGACACACACACACAGCTAAGTTACTGATGTCCTGAGATACGCAGAATAAGAGTACCACCAGTAATTAATCAGCAGAGAGTCACTAATCACCACAGGCACCCCCACACACGAGTCAAGGCACACACTTGTCCACGCGCCACCCAGTCCCAGGAAACATCTGAGGTGCAGCGGCTCGCCAGGCAGGCAGGGGCGCCGTCCCGTTGCAAACAGTGACTAGACAATTACTTCCACACTCAACATTTGGGGTTGGCAGTGTGTGTTAGTGGTCAAGTGTGTATTATTTGCATTGGTTGAAATTACTGTTAGTCGCTTTAGTTGGTGTAAAGGTTAGAGATTACGTATCTAGACTACACTAAGTGGTTACCGCAGCAGACACGCATCAGGTCTGTATGAAACGGGAAGGCAGTGCGTTCAGGCTGCGGTAAATACACTAAAAAGCAGAATACACTCATATGTGGTAGCCCTACTTTAAAAGAAGACAGAACAAGAAAAAAAATAAGAAGACAAGAAAAGAAAAACAAGGAAGAATAAATGGAGGAAAAAGAAAGAGGAAATAGACACAGCCAGTATCCGCCACGGTTGTCCTGTAGACTGCGTCACCACCTCCATCACATGACATGTACAAAATTTGACTTATCCAGGGCGCCTAACAGTTTCGTCACAGCAATCCCACACGGTTTCACGGAGCAGAGTGGAAGCAACAGCCACTGAAAGGCTTGAACTGCTCCATCACTCTAAGTTGTCGTTCGTGTTTCGAGGTGATATCCTTAACTTGCACCTCAATATTTCATTAAGCCTGAGAAGAACCCGTGCCTGCCAGTCACAGGGTTGAGGTAGAAGACAGCATGGGTAGCAGTAACTGAGCACAAGAGACTGAAGAACCCGTGCCAGTCGTGGGGATGAGCTACAAGAAAGTATGAGTAACAATAACTGAGCACAAGAGACTGAGAAGAATCCCTGCCAGTCGGACAGAGCCTTAGGATAGCACGAATAATATTAAGAGACTAATTCCACACATACGAACTTCAAAATGTCCCATATCTGAGTTTTTCTTTTTTCTTTTTTTTTAAGTATGTCCTAGAACGTTGCCACTGTTATGGATGCCGAGTCATTAAGGGGCTTTAAAAAAAGATTACATAAATTCATGTATGAGGACGATGAGTGAAAGAAACAGGTTGGTATGTTTTCTGCAGGGACTGCCAGACGTAGAGTACTGCAAGCAACCACCGGTCCACTAGCGGCGTGCTGTTCTGTCGTAATCTTGACCGCTGATGTCTCTCTCGGCGCTTGTTATCTACACTTCTCTTTCCTTTACTGCTTTTTGTACTTGATTTGTATTATTTTCTTTTATTTTTTTGTTTTCTGAGGTTTATGTAAAATTATAAACATACATTTATCGTGTTATTATTACTTCCACCAACCATTAATTGCATAAACACCTTTTTTGCATGTTTCATATATATTGTCCGACTCCTTAGGGCGCGATAGACTCAACAACAACAGCTGTCATCGGCGCCACAAGGAGGCACTGCAAGACCAGAAGCAAGTTTTACCCACAGCGCATCATTTCTGTTACACTAACTAAACTCGCCAAGTCTTTGGAATCTCCTTCAATAATTTTATGTTTGACAGCGGCATATTAAGCGTTTCTCTCTCTCTCTCTCTCTCTCTCTCTCTCTCTCTCTCTCTCTCTCTCTCTCTCTCTCTCTCTCTCTCTCTCTCTCTCTCTCTCTAATGTTTGGTTCGTAAATGTTATTATTTCTGATTATTACACTTACATAAAGAATATATCTATCTATCTATTTATCTATCTATTTATCTGTCTATCTACACCTATCTATCAATGTACATTTATCCATCTCTACACATCTATCTATATATCTATCTATTTATCTATCTATAAATCTACCTACTTACTTACGTACCTATCTATCGATCCATAATTTTACTTTTTTACACATATCTATCTATCCATCTGTCTGTCTATCTATTTATTTATCTACCAATCTATCAAGCTATACGTATGAGAGCCCCGTGGCAGATGGGCGAGGCACTAAAGTTTGCAGTGCCGGAAGCCCCCACCGCCCCAGGGCCTCGCGGGGATGCCTGGGTCTTCTGCTCGGGGCCACGGGATAGAGAGAGCTGTGTTGTATCGCCTCAGACGCAGAGCAACGTAAAACAGGGAAGTGGTGGTGATACAGGAGTGTGTGTGCTCGTGTTGGTTGCTTATTCTTCGTGAGATTTTTGTTATTATATGAACAGAATGCGTGTGATGGCTATGGAACATTTCTGAATAATTTTTTGGCCACACCTCCAACAGTTGTAAAAGGGATTTAGTTGAAGTGACATAGGTTTTTGAGAAAGTTTTTATGGTTCTAGCGACAGATTAACAAGATATCTACATTGTTAATAGGAGAAATAGTCATGAGAGCCCGGCTAGTTATCTCTGTGGCTTTTGAAAATAGTCGTGATGAGAGAACTTATATTGCAAAGGTGTGGAGAATCAGCTGTTGCTACTACTACTACTAATACTACTATTATTACTACTACTACTACTACTACTACTACTACTACTACCACTACTACCGTTGCTACTGTGTGTGTGTGTGTGTGTGTGTGTGTGTGTGTGTGTGTGACAAGGGTCCTGTTGTGTGCTTCCCGATGACTGACTGACTGACTGACTTAATAATTGACTAAATGAATAGTTGACTTTGATGTGTCACAACAAGAGGATCATATAACGCAGTAAATTACACGCTGAATAATTATATAGTAAGAGAGAGAGAGAGAGAGAGAGAGAGAGAGAGAGAGAGAGAGAGAGAGAGAGAGAGAGAGAGAGAGAGAGAGAGAGAGAGAATCACGTGTTATATTCAAATTTCATTCTATTTATGTGTATTCATCTATTTATTTATTTATTTACTTTTATTGTTTTTTCTCTTCCTTTCTTCTTCTTCTTCTTCTTCTTCTTCTTCTTCTTCTTCTTCTTCTTCTTCTTCTTCTTATTATTATTATTATTATTATTATTATTATTATTATTATTATTATCATTCACTCTACTTACATGTTTCCGTTGTCAGTATTAAGTGTCCAACAAGGCAACAGTTAAGTAATACACAAAACAGTACAACTCATTAATATCATCCTTCCTCAGCTGCTCTGCTAATAATAACAATTCAAGTGCACTGACTACACTTTCCACTGCACTTATAAATCTTTTTCTACTTCATGCCCACTGTTATCATGTAATCTGCTTCCTTCTATATTCCTTCTAAGTGCATAGAGACTACCAATTATTAAGTAAATACAATACTACCCGCTAAGGTTACAATGAAGTGTGGTTAAGCAGTAATTCTCCTCCCCTCTCACCTTTATTCTGTCCACCTCACTAAAGCAGGAGTTAACTAGCACCTTCCTTCGCTCCTTCATCCCTTTCATTGGCACACTCTGGAACTTTGTCTCTTTCTGTCTTTCCTCCTCTGCAATGACTCGATCTGTTTTGAAAAGTGGAGTAGCAAGAGTCTTCTGGAAATAAATTGATCTAATTTTATTTATTTATTGCTCATTTATTTATTTACTTATTTATTTTTACTAACTTTTAACTGCGAGCGGAAACTTCAGCATGCTATTTTATTATTTTTTCCCTTAGCCAGGAATAAAACAAAGAATAAAAGACCAAAAGGGTATAATTTCCAGTATACTCCTTAACCAATTTCCATTTATATCCCCCTGTGCACCTCTAACTCCTTCACAACAACTGCCAATTCACGAGCTTCACGCAGGCACCAGGTGTTGACCAGAGCAGAGTAAGGACTCACTCTCCTTCCAGCGTCCTGTTAGCTGAATTTTTAACAGAAGGATAACAAGACGTCTCCGGGATTTAACTGGCCAACCCGAACAGAACTCTTTCCATATTTACCTTATGGAAAGAGGTAATTACGCTGGTGTTTTTTTGGTATAGAGTTTTGTAGCCAGTGTTCTTTTTATACGAAAATGTGTTATTTATGACAGACTTGTGTTCTGAGGCGCCCCGAGCTCTCATCAGGAGTGTTTTCTATGGCCACGGAAATGATTAGTCGGGGTACAGGGATGTTTTTCATTGAGGGTACAAAATCAAGTGTGTGTGTGTGTGTGTGTGTGTGTGTGTGTGTGTGTGTGTGTGTGTGTGTGAATAGTGTTTTTCAATAGGGCCATGTATGCGTTGGGTTAAAAAATCAGACCTGTAACTTTTCAATCTCTACTAGTCATGAAAACACCCATAAAAATATAAAAAAAAAAGATCTCAGCCACCTCATCTCATAAAAGCACTTCCTGAGAACCCCAGCTACCTTTTCCAACCACTAGTCATAAAAACACGCTTGGAAACTCCCAATAACTTCCACCACAACACATCGAAAAAAGAGACAAGACACTGAAACGTTTTGAAATACAGACTTGTTACTTAAATCATTTCACTGCCAGCCATTTTTTTTTTCCATAATCATCTATAAATTTTAAGATACTTATACTGCAGTTTCTTTGTAACCTCTTAATCTCTCTTCTTTCTGCCTCTATAAAAAATTATTTCTTTACAATGTTTCGAATGTTGACGAAGGGAAACCTTACCGGTGGAAGGACTCCGTTGATTTGATCATAATATTAGGATTTGTTCTTAAGCGATTTAAGGTTTTGATTGCACCTCGTACTCTCAAATGATTTTTTTTTTTTTTTTGTTGCCAAGGGCAACAAAATTATGAATAAAAAAAAGGGCCCAGTTAATGCTAGTTTCCATGCAGATGTCAGATAGAATTAAAAAAAAAAAAAAACAGGTCTTGAAACCTCCCTCTTGAAAGAGTTCAAGTCATTGGAAGGAGGAAATACAGAAACAGGCAGGGAGGTGCAAAGTTTACCAGAGAAAGGGAAGGATGATTGAAAATACTGGTTAACTCTTGCATTAGGGAGGTGGACAGAATAACGATGAGAGAAAGAAGAATGTCTTGTTCAGCGAGGCCGCGGGAGGAGAAGAGGCATGCAATTAGCAAGATAAGAAAAGTAGTTAGCGTTAAAATAGCGGTAAAAGAGAGCAAGAGATGTAACGATGCGGTGATGAGGAACAGAATGAAGACAGTCAGTTAGATTGGAGCCTTCAATATTAGGGGTTGTATTCTTAAACGATTTAAACTTAAAATATTAGGGTTTGTATTCTTAAGCCATCGGAGCTTTCACTAATCAGGACTTGTACTCTAAAACGATATGTCTTTTTAGTAACAGCTTAGATTATTGGAACTTTCAGTATTAGAGTTTGTATACTTAGACAATCTAACCTTTCAATATAAAGTCTTACATTCTTAAGTATTGGTGCTCTCAATATTTGTGCTTGTATTCTTAAACGATCTGACCTTTCAGTATTAGATCTTGTACATATTTTTAGTCGATCTGAACTTTCAAAAGCACATTTTGTTTGGACACAAATGTAACTAGTTGGATTATTATCATGTCTTCCTTTAACTATGGCGCAGAATCCTTGTTTAACTGTCACTAGAATCACGAAGACATCCTCGCAAACTCATAACTTTCTCTACAGTCTGTTAAAAGAAGTGAAGAGAGGGCGCTGAAATATTTGAGACTATGGACCCTGTAGGACTGCGAGGCATAACATAAAGACTGTTGCTGCTGCTGCTGAAAATATGGGTAAAAGATGGAGTGAAATAGAGGTCCATTGCTCCTACAGGGTTCTCCTCATAGCAGCTACATTTTAACAAGTTCTGAAAATAAGAATAAAGTCGATTAAACTTGATTTGGGCTCAGGATGCAAGGCAGTGAATGTTATTGATGAAGTGTTAGGTTCGGAGTAAGATGTTGTGAAGTTTAGTAACTTTAGAGAAACTGAGATAGCTAGAGTTCAGCAAGCAGTTTGAAGCTCAGACATTATTGAAATTCCCAAAACAGAAGGGAGAGTTACCTATAGTAGTTTTCTGACACACACACACACACACACACACACACACACACACACACACACACACACACACACACACACACACACACACACACACACACACACACACACACACACATACACACACACACACACACACTCTAACAGAAGGTAAGTTACTAAGAAAAGGTGTCAAGTCGAGTGCCTGGAACGTAGTGAGGGTAAGAGAGTTGGTGTTCGTGAGGATAAACGGCTACTGAGATAAAATTCACATGAATTACGTACTTGTTTGATGGAGACGTGGAGGTGTGATGGAGTGAGTGTCTTTACTATGGAAAATGGGAATAAAATTAAGTGCTTGTAAAGATGTGTTGGAGTTTGTATGTAGTACGCAGTTATTCAGTGTTGATATAGTAGTGTGAGTGAAAGTAGCTATAACTTAGATAACGGGAGGAGAGATAGTGTTCTTAAAAATGAGAGGACACGGTGTTAAAATTTGCAAGTTGTACGCTGTTATTTGATAGAGATACAAGAGTGTGAATGTGGGAGTGTCTTGAAGGTAGAAAATGGGAATAGAGCTGAATGTTCGTAAAGATGAGGGGGACACTATGCTAACATTTAAAAGTAGTACGCAGTCATTATACTCGTATACATGTAAGAGTGAGACTGAGTGTTTTTGACATAGAAAACAAAGAGAAAATTAAGTGATTCTGTGTTTTATAACTTTCCTATCCCCAGTATGTCATTGTATAATGCAAGAAAAATAACGTAGATATAAATATAGATACACATAAGACCCTAAAAAAAATAACACTATAATTACACCTATATATCTAAAATGTACTCCACTTTCAATTAACAAACTGAAACTATTCTAAAAGATGACGGGAATACTACTTTCCAAGATTCGTGCCTGTGTAGCCATCTGACGGAGGAGTGGGGCGCGTGAGGCAGTTATCATACTCGTAGCAAAACTGTGGAAATACTGGAGAGCTCTGTAGCGGCGCAACGAGAAGTGGCTGTAGTTGATGGCAGCAGGAGTGTGCTTCACGCCATAGAGGAGGAGAGTACAGGGTGTTAGCTGGTAAAAACGAGTTTGATGGAGCGGAGTTATGTGGGTAGTAGATATGTAAGAGGGAGGTGCTGATAACGGAGTGTAGAGAGCAGGTGTTCGCTTTTTAGTACATCTTGAGGGAGGAAAGTGGCGTTCAGATATACGTAAAAGATGTAACAAGGCTGATGCAGACTAGGTACTTGGGGTTACGTTGCTGAAAAGGACGAGGAGTAACGGATTCAAGTTTGACTGCGTTAGATTTTAGAAGGGAGAAAAGTGGCGTTCTGATATGCGTAAGGGATATGACAAGGCTGATGCAGATTAGATACTTGTGGTTACGTTGCTGAAAAGAACGAGAAGTAACGGATTCAAGTTTGATTATAGTTTAGATTTTAGAAGGGAAAGGGACAGATTCGTACATAAATAGACTGGTAAATGACTGGAATAAGAGTACATTCCGTAATCACGTTATTTGTGCTGAGTCAATAAGGGAGTTTCAAATATTACGTATAGATTTATATCCATAAATCTATACGAATGATAAATGATACAGTATGGTTAATGGTAAGTATGATAAGTGGATAGAGGTATGTATGTTATATGCTTTTCACAGGGACTGCCACGTGTAGACTTACTGACTCTTTGCAGCTTCCCTTATGTTCTGTATCTACACTACTTGCTTGTGCGCTGATGAGAAGAACATAAGAAGTGGCGAGTGTGTGTTACAGTATCCAAGGTGTTCAGCATATCCAGTGCAGTACTTCCTTGGTATACTAAATGACTTGTCGCGACGCCGTTTGAACATTTACTTGTGAAAATAAAACAGGGAAAGTTTTCTGAAAGATGTTTGGAAAAATTGCCTTCTATCACGGCGCCATTTGGACGTAAACTAGTGAAAAAAAGGAAAGAAAAAGATGAAGGAGAAGCTTGAAAAATTAACTTCCGCGTCACAATTTGGAGGTGAAGTGGTGATAGAAGAAAAACCCTATTGCGTGAAAAAAAAGAAAAAATAATAATGGTTAACCCTTGCATTAGGAAGGTGGACAGAATAGGGGTGAGAGACAAGTAAAAAAGTTTTGTGCAGCGAGGAGGGGAGGCATGCAGTTTGCAACATCAGATCACTTAGCGTGAAAATAACGAAAGAAGATAGCAAGAGATGCAACACTGCGGCGATGAAAAAGAGGCTGAAGGTACGAGTGGAAACCTCCCCCACCCATACATGTGAAGCATACTTCATACATGGACGGATAAGGCTCCTGTACAGAGTTAGCTGCTGAGGGTGTGAGAAAAATTGGCTGAGACGACTCAGAACGCCTAACTTCATAGAAGCTGTTTTGGCTAGGGATGAGATGTGAAGTTTCAAGTTTAGATTACTACGAAAGGGCAGAACGAGGATGTTTGGTGCAAATAGAAGAGGGGGACAGTTAAGTGTCGTTGAAAAAAAAGGGATAGTTGTCTGGAAGGTTGTGTCAAGCACATAGGAATTGGAGGAATTGAGTTTTTAATGCACTGAACAACATTAAGTTTGCTCTGCCCAGTGAGATATTTTAGAGAGATCAGAAGTCAGGCGTTTCGTAGCATAAGTTGTTTATCTCCTGAATGGTTGGACATCTACAAAAAGATATGGAGAAGTGCAGGGTGGTATCATCAGCGTAGGAGTGGATAAGAGTGGATAGATAATTGATAAACAATAGGACAGGACAGAACCGTGAGCAACACCACTGTTAATAGACTTAAGAGAAGAACAGTGACCATCTACCACAGCAACAATAGAACGGTCAGGAAGGAAACGAGAAGTTACAGAGAGAAGGTTAGAAGCCGTAGGAGGGTAGTTTGGAAATCAAAGCTTTGTGCCAGACTAACAAATGCTCTTGATATGTCTAAGTTAACAGCGAAAGTTTCACCAAAATCTCTAATAAAAGAGGATGACCAAGACTCAGTAAGGAAGGCCAGATCGCCACGGAATCCATGCTACCTAAATAAATCTTCAAGACAAATATAGAATAGGCTTTAAAATAATGGGACCTGTAGCCAAGGAAAGAGAGGAGATAAGGGGCGCCCCTGGAACACAAGGCACTAGGGCACGTGTTTGCTGTCATCAGGTTCATCAACAATACCAAACAACACTACCCGAATCCCGTCGCTATGACGTGGAGAGAGTTGCGTCATGTTTAACCAACTCAGAATTTATATTGCTAACTTGCTTTCTTTTGCTCTCTTTATATTTCCAGTCTTTTATTAAACTTATACGTATTTTTTTCAATATATATTATAGCAGTGTGAACATTATTATTTAGAAAGTAGAGAGAGAAGTCATGGTTCAGTCAACTCAGAATCTATATTAGGTACTAATTTCTTTTTATTTTGTTTATTTATTTATTTATTTTTTAGTTGTACCTTAAAGTTCTATTATTTTATACATCCTGTATCATAGTAGTTTAATTTAATTAATTAATTAATTAATTAATTAATTTATTTTTTTACTAAAGGAATGTGCCAAGAAAGAGATTCATAGTTTAGTCAACTCAGAACCTATATTGTTTACTCCATTCCTTCTTCTCTTTCGATATAATTATTCTTTTTATGGAATTTCAGCGTATTTTTTTTTTTCACTCTTGTTTCTGTAACGTAGCAATATGAATTATTATTTTGTTTTGAGAATGTAGAAGGAAATTGTCTTAGTTAACTTAAAACTTATATTACTTTATTTCCTATTTCCTTTTCATAGTTTTAGTCTTTTCTTAATGTTCTATGTATTTTATCACTCCTGCTTTTGTAAGAGAACAGATGGAATTTTTCCTAAAAGAACGTTAATACAAGTTCGATATTTTTTCTTCTTTTGTATTACAGTGATTATTCAGATTCCTACGTATTTAACTCACTAGTGACTTTACATTATATTAAAATATTCATCCTGTGTTACATTTATGAAGTAGAAGGAGAGGACGTGGTGGAGGAGGAGGAAAAATGTTACAGTACGAGTTTTTTTTCTTGTTTCTAATCTGTAGATGTATTTGTCTTCCTTATTGTTTCTATAATTTTAGTATTTTATTACGCGAATTGAAAGTACAGATTAATCAAAGTACAATAGTTTTCTCCAACAGTGGAAGTGAAATTCTTATTTCCTACTCCCAGCCCAAGCAACGTCAGCCGTGGACGTCAGTCTGTGAGAGTAAGAGAAAGAAGGTGGGTGTATGAGTCTCTCCGGTGGAAGCCTAGTGGCCCTCACCTGACAGACGAAAGCATTAACTATCCTGATTATCAAGGTCTGTCAAAGAAACAGGTAGAGGCATCTGTGAGGGTAAGAGAAAGTGTATCGAGAAGGTTTGTGAGAGGGAGAGGAGAAAATCTGTCTGTGAGAGAGGCATGAATTGACGGTCACCCTGAGAGCATTACCTCGCCAGGCTCACCGTTCCCATCACATTGTCCTGCTTTATTAAACGTGGTGTTAGTATTTACTAATGCCAGTGTAGCCGTTTTCAATTTTTTAAACACTTTTCCAGCTCCGCACTTCGGGTTACGTAGACCAGACCCGAAGTCGTATTGGAAGTGTTGGTGAGAACTACCCCTCCCCAATAGCAGACCAGAGTGATATTTACCAGTCCTGTGCAACGGAAAGTTATGTTAGAAATATTAAAATGTACCAAAGTGTTCCTGTGCGAAAGAAAATTGTATACATCCTCTAAATTAATATATTTCGGCGTTCGAAATGCCGCGTTCGGGTGCGTTTTGGAAACTGCGCTTGCAGCCTGATGAGTTATGGTTTGTTTAAGGGCAGCCTCCACCGTCACTGACAGGTCCCAGTATTATTTTACTTTTTCTAGAGTCTCAACATGGCTTTCTTACCTTTATCAGATAGATCTTCTCATTGTGAGTAATTTGAACATCATGTACATCCATCGCAAATTATTTATAATGATAGCAATTTTCAAAGATTAGTTAGGTTAAGTTAGCTTTAGTTTGGTCATGGGGTGCTTTTTTTGACTGATATTGCTTCTAGAGCAAACACAATCATCATTCATTAATATGAGTGTAAAGAAAATATCAGCAGTACCATTATAATTCGCATTTATCAAGTATTATAAAACCTCCCACTCGTCTCCTGGACGGCGATTCTTCTGGCCTCGACACAGGTGCGTGCACTTTCATTTTTTTAAGTAGCTAGATTTTCACGTTTCTTCTAATACTGTACACAGAGAAATAGCTAACACGTATCCACATGAACGTTCGTAAGAAACGCTCACTATTAACTATATTACAAGCCAAAATAGGTTCGCCCTTCGCCTCCGATCAAACCACTCTCGCCATCGCTTCGAACATTAACATACAATCACAGATTTTTTCACTGTTACATGTTGCATGATGATTCTGAAGGTATGTATGGATAGAGCAACTTTTATTTGGTTATTGCTGGAAGGAAAATGCAAAAGTAGGTCTAGTAAATGAGAAATAACAAAATTCGGCAACTTTTCCTCGTCGCTGAGGGAAGCAGAGCTGCCAACCTATGCGGAAAGCCTTGTATTTACTAACCCGACATTGGAGCTTGCATTCAGTGTTTAACGAATGCAACCGTGGGGTCTGTAGAACCAGATACGACTGTGGGGCTTGCTGCTTCGCAATTACTAATACAACATTTTAAAAAAGCGGGCCATTGCATCTTGGCGCGCTGCCATAGGGTGAGGCGAAGGCCATCTCATTTTCACCTTTTCCAGCGCCTCGTTTGTGAATGTGCCTGACAGTTCCTCTGATGTCTTATAGTAGTAAAAGACAAGCAGTGTGGTAAGATGAAGCTTACTGAAGATCCCACATCAGTACTCGAGGCCTCGCTACATCCTTGTGCTGGCCACGGGAACAAGTTCATGCAGGGCCGCTGGCTGAGGGAACTGAGCCAGGTAGGGCAGGTGGTGATACTACAGCGGTGCCGAGGATCTATTTATGGTGATGAGGATCTTATTTATGATTATAAAAACACAGGAGTGAGTGCAATGACTACAAACAATTAGCGTAACGTGAAATAAGTGTTCCAATGACTAGTTTGCGGTTGTTGCTTAGTCTGTGGATCAACAAGTGGCTAAATACACGACTTAGTGCTGCTTGAATACGATCAACTAGTGTGACGTGATATGTTACAATGACTAGCCTACGATTGTTACGTACGTATTCTGAGGATCGGCCAGAAATGGCTAAACTCTACTTGCTTCTGATAGTATAAACATTCGACTAAGTTAGTGTTACGGGAGTGGTGTTGCATCATTACACTGGTGTATAGTGCTATAGTGAGCAGCAGTTTATGATAGTTGGGTAATCTGTGGATCAGCAGGCAATGCCTAACTAAACACAGCTTACTTCTGATACTTTGAACATTGGACATAATGCAAGGAAGGAAAGAAGGAAGTAAGGTGTGTTAGTGGTCAGGTGGTTTTTTATTTACATTGGTTGAAATTATTGTTAGTTGTTTTGTGAGTTGTAAATGTTAGAGATTATTTACACTTACTACAATACAGTGTTACATTACTACAATGTTATGTGCGTTATTACAGTGTTTTTAAGATTGTTGCGTAGTCCTTGAACTGGCAAGAAATGTTTGAACAAACTTTACTTATGATATTCTAGACCTTTCTTCTGATAAGAGAAAAAAATGCCTACACAAACCTTGCTTCTGATAATATAAACTGATTACAGTGTTTTTTTTTTTATCGTTAGTGTTAAGTTAAATAGTGTTACAGTGCATAGGAGTGGATGGGTTAACGTGATCTGAAGAAAGAAAACCAAACAAACCTTATTTTCGTAATCCCTTCAACCCAATGCTACCTGGCTGAAGTGTTCTTATTGTTTTTTTTTTTTTTTTTATGTAGGAAGGACATTGGCCAAGGGCAACAAAAATCTAATAAAAAAATGCCCACTGAAATGCCAGTCCCATAAAAGGGTCAAAGCAGTGGTCAAAAATTGGTGGAAAAGTGTCTTGAAACCTCCCTCTTGAAGGAATTCAAGTCATAGGAAGGTGGAAATACAGAAGCAGGCAGAGAGTTCCAGAGTTTAGCAGAGAAAGGGATGAATGATTGAGAATACTGGTTAACTCTTGCGTTAGAGAGGTGGACAGAATAGGGGTGAGAGAAAGAAGAAAGGTTTGTGCAGCGAGGCCGCGGAAGGAGGGGAGGCATGCAGTTAGCAAGATCAGAAGAGCAGTTAGCATGAAAATAGCGGTAGAAGACAGCTAGATATGCAACATTGCGGCGGTGAGAGAGAGGCTGAAGACAGTCAGTTAGAGGAGAGGAGTTGATGAGACGAAAAGCTTTTGATTCCACCCTGTCTAGAAGAGCAGTATGAGTGGAACCCCCCCCCCCCCAGACATGTGAAGCATACTCCATACATGGACGGATAAGGCCCTTGTACAGAGTTAGCAGCTGGGGGGGTGAGAAAAACTGGCGGAGACGTCTCAGAACACCTAACTTCATAGAAGCTGTTTTAGCTAGAGATGATATGTGAAGTTTCCAGTTCAGATTATAAGTAAAGGACAGACCGAGGATGCTCAGTGTAGAAGAGGGGGACAGTTGAGTGTCATTGAAGAAGAGGGGATAGTTGTCTGGAAGGTTGTGTCGAGTTGATAGATGGAGGAATTGAGTTTTTGAGACATTGAACAATACCAAGTTTGCTCTGCCCCAATCAAGCGTTCTGTGGCTTCCCTGCGTGATATGTTTACCTCCTGAAGGGTTGGACGTCTATGAAAAGACGTGGAAAAGTGCAAGGTGGTATCATCAGCGTAGGAGTGGATAGGACAAGAAGATTGGTTTAGAAGATCATTAATGAATAACAAGAAGAGAGTGGGTGACAGGACAGAACCCTGAGGAACACCACTGCTAATAGATTTAGGAGAAGAACAGTGACCGTCTACCACAGCAGCAATAGAACAGTCAGAAAGGAAACTTGAGATGAAGTTACAGAGGGAAGGATAGAAGGGTAGAGGAAAGAGGGTAGTTTGGAAATCAAAGCTTTGTGCCAGATTCTATCAAAAGCTTTTGATATGTCCAAGGCAATAGCAAAAGTTTCACCAAAATCTCTAAAAGAGGATGACCAAGACTCAGTAAGGAAAGCCAGAAGATCACCAGTAGAGCGGCCTTGACGGAACCCATACTGGCGATCAGATAGAAGGTTGTGAAGTGATAGATTTTTAAGAATCTTCCTGTTGAGGATAGATTCAAAAACTTTAGATAGGCAGGAAATTAAAGCAATAGGACGGTAGTTTGAGGGATTAGAACGGTCACCCTTTTTAGGAACAGGTTGAATGTAGGCAAACTTCCAGCAAGAAGGAAAGGTAGATGTTGACAGACAGAGCTGAAAGAGTTTAACTAGGCAAGGTGCAAGCACGGAGGCACAGTTCCAGTGTTGCAGTGCTAAGTTAGTGTTACAGTGCAAAGGAGTGGATGAATAACTAGTGACTCGAAGAAAACCTGGAAAACGTAATTATTCTCATAACACCTACCCAGTGCTACCTACCTACTTGACCACAGTGTTAATACCGTTGCAGTGATAAGTTGAATAGTATTAGAGTGCAAAGGAATTGATAGCTGATTAGTGACCAGAAGAAAATCTAGAAAATCTAAATAATTCTCATAACCTCTTCAAGCCAGTGTTGCTTCAATACAGTGTTACGTGATAGTGGCTGTGCAGCGTTAAATAGTGTTAGAGTGCAAAGAAATCGATATTTAACTAGTGACTTGAAAAAAAAAAACCTAATCAAACTCATTATTCCTTCAACAGTGTTACGCGAGAATGTCAGAGCAGCCTAGTGTGTGCCGTACATCTCTCTCTCTCTCTCTCTCTCTCTCTCTCTCTCTCTCTCTCTCTCTGTGTGTCCCCATGGCTGGCTGGGGCGCTGGGGTGCTGGCGAGGCAACACTCCTGCCCCGCCTTGGACTCCTCGCAGCCTCGTCAAAGGTAAGGCGTGCTCACGTGCACTTTGGTTCAGTAGCTTTACGTAGATGGTTGTTATTTTTTTATTATTTTATTATTATTACTATTTTGTTTTATATTGTAGTTATGTTTTTGTATTGCTGTGTCCGTGTTTTATTGATATTGACAACACTGGGAAGGCTGCTATTTGTTTGGGTACACACACACACACACACACACACACACACACACACACACACACACACAAAGAAAAAAGTGTTAACTAAACAGGAAATTTATTTTGCATGGGCACACACACCCACACACACACACACACACACTAGTAATAGTTACAATAATGATGATGATGATGATGATGATGATGATGATGATGATGATGATAATAATAATAACATTAGTAATAAAAACAGTATATAGGTATATGTTTGATATATTTATTTCTTTTTATTAATTTACTTACTCGCGTACGGAACACAGTGAGAGACTGGCACAAAGCACGTGCCTCCCCCCAAAAAAGTTATAGGTGATTATGAAAAATATTACGTTGAAAATATTACGTTGAAATTATTAACTTTTTCAAAATCAGCCATTATTTTTATTACGTTTTTTGGATTACGTATATTTGAATTACCTATATATTTTGGATTACTTATTTTTTAATTCCTTATTTTGGATTACCTATGCATTTTAGATCACCTGTATTTGGATTATCTCTATTAGGCCTACCCATATTTATTATCTATAGCCTACTTGGATTACCTGTATTTTTCGGTTACCTATATTTTTGGATTACCTGTATTTGGATTACCCGTATCTGGATTACCTATATATTTGGATTAACTATATTTGGATTACCCATATTTTTTTTATTATATTTAGATTACAGTTTTTGGATTACGTTTTCTTTTGGCAGAGAATTTCATTAAGGTTTAGGAGATATACGTGTTTATATTCTTTTGTTAAGGGATTGAGTAATATAGTCCTCCAGCTACACCAACATCATATCTACTGTGTTATTACTATCATGCTTATATTACATTTTGAATATTGGCCGTAGTACTGATTGGATTAAGATGGCGAGGGACACATTACCGTTAACCAGAGAACCTGTATTATAATCTGAGAGAGAGAGAGAGAGAGAGAGAGAGAGAGAGAGAGAGAGAGAGAGAGAGAGAGAGAGAGAGAGAGAGAGAGAGAGACGGGTAGTAGTAGTAATAGTTGTAGTAGCAGTAAGTAGTAGTAGTAGTAGTAGTAGTAGTAGTAGTAGTAGTGTAACAGTCTTGGGAACATTGAGTGTTAGACCCCAGCGTTCAAATCTCTCTTTCTTCACATTCTTTCACTCTCTCACTTGACCTTCCAGACACACACACACACACACACACACACACAGATTCGCACCCTCCGCGTTTCTTTGACGCGAAGGCGGAACCTTTGTTGTCCGAACAAGATTTTATTTCATCGCTATACAGGTCATTACTTTTTCTTTAGTCTGGTCTAAGCTAACCTAACTCCTACGTATGCACATGTACTCGTATTACTAATGTGGTTCTAAAATTAGACCATTAGATGGGTTAACAACAACAACAACAACAACAACAATAACAGTTACACTACTACTACTACTACTACTACTACTACTACTACTACTACTACTACTACTACTACTACAGTAACTACTACTACTACTACTAAATTGCAAAAACGAAAATTGTATATAACATCGGGTAATGTTTGATATTACAATTGGCACATATTTTGAAAAACTGTTCTCTCACTAGGGCTAGGGTTGTATACGAAGGCCACAGAGATGACCAGTCTGGGTCTCATGGGTGTTAATTCCCACTGCATAATTATTGTTCAGAAATCACTAGCATCGTGAAAACCTTCTAGGAAAACCACAACTCCTAATGCACCAACCAAAAGTAGTTGTGTTAAGACGCCATAATGTTTCAGGATGGAGTTGATGTGTAGTATACTGGAGTGACGTGGCCATGGTACCAAAATAATACTAGAAACTCGATATGCGGCAGCCGTGTTAAATGTTGACGTTCCTGCTGTTGGTGTTCAGCGGAAATATTGACTTTTTATTGACATCGGAACGTTTGTGTGAATAATCCAGCCGAATATTCATCGCATTCATTGCTACTCGTATTATGAACAGGCGCGGCTGTGGAACTATATATAGCGCAAACTTTTGTCCTCCTCGTTGCTGCAAACGGGCCTGTGTTGGTAATGTTTTGTGGTGCGCGGCGCGGTGCGAGGCAGCCAGCCACCCACCCACATCACCTGACGACCAAAACAAACCACTTTTTACAAACAACTGGGATTTCCACGTCCCCAAACTGTTAACTGCGTGGTGTTAACACTCGGTGCGGGGTATTATACTGTAGCATTGGCTGGTTATTACTGTAATTCTCTCTCTCTCTCTCTCTCTCTCTCTCTCTCTCTCTCTCTCTCTCTCTCTCTCTCTCTCTCTCTCTCTCTCTCTCTTGTTATTGTTAAAGGATAATAACAATTTACAAGTTCTGACAAGGTTAAGGGTAGAAAACTCTCTTTCCCTCCTTCCTTCCCTCTCCTCTTCCCCCCCCTCTCTCTCCTCTCTCTCTCTCTCTCTCTCTCTCCTCTCTCTCTCTCTCTCTCTCTCTCTCTCTCGATGACAATGTTCAAAGAAATACAATATAAAGTAGATGGACATATACATTTTCGGAAGGATTAACAGGAATGGTTATGTTACAATGTTGGTCACAGGGTTAGATAATTCTCTCTCTCTCTCTCTCTCTCTCTCTCTCTCTCTCTCTCTCTCTCTCTCTCTCTCTCTCTCTCTCTCTCTCTCTCTCTCTCGATGACAATGTTCAAAGAAATACAATATAAAGTAGATGGACATATACATTTTCGGAAGGATTAACAGGAATGGTTATGTTACAATGTTGGGCACAGGGTTAGATAATTCTCTCTCTCTCTCTCTCTCTCTCTCTCTCTCTCTCTCTCTCTCTCTCCTCTCTCCTCTCTTCTCTCTCTCTCTCTCTCTCTCTCTCTCTCTCTCTCTCTCTCTCTCTCTCTCTCTCTGCCACCACATTTTTTTCCGTTCCAAATATTAGTTCTGTTGTTCAATTTTCTTGGTATGGTCTCTGAAATAGATTGTTCGTATTTTTTGTTTTGCTAAACGGATCATTCTGATATGAGATGGTTATTGTCTGTACGCTGTGTGGGTGATGGTGTTTGTTGTTGTTGTTGTTGTTGGTGGTGGTGGTGGTGGTGGTGGTGGTGGTGGTGGTGGTGTTTATTTAAATTTTCCTCAGCGCGTCTTCGTACTTGAAAAAATAATAATAATAATAAAAAAATAAGGAAAAACTAAGGTGATTTAAGCTATCGTAATCTAGGCTGACGTGGCACTTTTATCCCCTGCGAAAGGTGTCTGAGGTGGCTGGTGGTGGAAAAATTTTGTTGCATTTATATAGATTTTTTTTTTTTTTTTGTACGGTGAGCAATCTAATATATATAAAAAAAAAAAAATGGTTTCTGTATGGCTGGTGGAGGGACGTGTTCTCTTTACATCTATGCTTCCGTTCTGAGCGGTACGTTTACTACACTTTCTTAGAACATAAAAAAAAAAAAAAAAACATATAAGAAAACAATGGAAGCTGCAAGAGCCCGAAACGATAATTACTCCCAGTGAGGTCTAAAGCACTGTTCAGGGGGGTGCTGTGAACTTATCATTAAACCCAGCTGTGACCTCACTGAACGTTTCCCTTTTGTGTCTCACAACACAAGGGGGCAGTCACAGCCTGCCCTCTAAAGACAACTCTCTTCTTCCACACAAAACTACAAGCACCTAATAACACCAGATCTAAAGATCTAAGATCTAGTTTTCAATCTGTAGAACACCACCTCTCCTTTTCTAAACCTCATCTTCTTTTCCTCACTGAAACTCAGGTGTCTGAGGCAACTGACAGTAGCCCCTTTTCTGTCCCCTCCTACTTTCTCTATCCTCATTTTCGATCCAAAGCTGGATGCTGCGTTTATGTGCGCAATGACTTAACCTGCTCTCGTGCCCACGCTCTTGAATCTTCCGAGCTTTCCGCCATCTGGCTACGACTACAAAGTAACTCTCAAACTAAATTTATCTGTGCTGTATACCTCTCACCTAACTCCTCTGACTATAAGAAATTCTTTGACTACTTAACTTCCAAAGTGGAGCACATTCTGACCCTCTTCCCTTTTGCAGAGATCTCCATTCTTGGAGACTTCAATGTTCACCAGCTTTGGCTTTCCTCTCCCTTCACTGACCATCCTGGTGAACT
The DNA here is from genome assembly GCF_035594125.1 of Scylla paramamosain. Classification (NCBI taxonomy): domain Eukaryota; kingdom Metazoa; phylum Arthropoda; class Malacostraca; order Decapoda; family Portunidae; genus Scylla; species Scylla paramamosain. The sequence goes on from NW_026973697.1 coordinate 79,246, forward strand.
AACCTTCAACTTTGCTATCCTCCACGACCTAGAGCAATTGATGCAACACCCTACTCGTATTCCTGACCGTCTTGGAGATACGCCCAACATTCTTGACCTTTTCCTGACCTCTAATCCTGCTTATGCTGTCACCCTTTCTTCTCCGTTGGGCTCCTCCGATCACAATCTCATATCTGTATCTTGTCCTATCGCTCCAATCCCTCTTCAGGAATCCCCTAAGCGAAGGTGCCTCTGGCGTTTTGCCTCTGCTAGTTGGGGGGATCTGAAGAGATATTTTTCTGATTTTCCTTGGAATGAATACTGCTTCCGTGTCAGAGACCCGTCTCTGTGTGCTGAGCGCATAACAGAGGTGATAGTGTCTGGTATGGAGGCGTACATTCCTCACTCATTTTCTCGTCCTAAACCTTCCAAACCTTGGTTTAACACAGCTTGTTCTCGTGCTATACTTGATAGAGAGGTGGCCCACAAAAGGTACTTAAGCCTTCCATCACCAGAATCTCATGCACTTTATATTTCTGCCCGGAACCATGCCACGTCTGTTCTCCAACTAGCCAAAAACCAAAAAAAATAGAAAGTGTCAGAACCGTTCAAGATCTAACTCCCCTCGTGATTTCTGGCATCTAGCCAAAAATATTTTCAATAACTTTGCTTCTTCTTCTTTCCCTCCTTTATTTCAACCAGATGGCACCACTGCTTTCACATTTATTTCTAAAGCTGAACTCTTCGCTCAAACCTTTGGTAAAAACTCTATCTTGGACGATTCTGGGCTTGTTCTTCCCTCTCCTCCACCCTCTGACTACTTCATGCCACGTATCAAAATTCTTCGCAATGATGTTTTTCATGCCCTCGCTGGCCTAAACCCTCGGAAGGCTTATGGACCTGATGGGGTCCCTCCAATTCTTCTCCGAAACTGTGCCTCCGTGCTTGCACCTTGCCTAGTCAAACTCTTTCAGCTCTGTCTGTCAACATCTACCCTTCCTTTTTGCTGGAAGTTTGCCTACATTCAACCTGTTCTTAAAAAGGGTGACCGTTCTAATCCCTCAAACTACCGTCCTATTGCTTTAATTTCCTGCCTATCTAAAGTTTTTGAAACTATCCTTAACAGGAAGATTCTTAAACATCTATCACTTCACAACCTTCTATCTGATCCCCAGTATGGGTTCCGTCAAGGCCGCTCTACTGGTGATCTTCTGGCTTTCCTTACTGAGTCTTGGTCATTCTCTTTTAGAGATTTTTGCTGTTGCCTTGGACATATCAAAAGCTTTTGATAGACTCTGGCACAAAGCTTTGATTTCCAAACTACCCTCCTACGGCTTCTATCCTTCTTTCTGTAACTTCATCTCAAGTTTCCTTTCTGACCGTTCTATTGCTACTGTGGTAGACGGTCACTGTCCTTCTCCTAAATCTATTAACAGGGGTGTTCCTCAGGGTTCTGTCCTGTCACCCATTCTCTTCTTATTATTCATTAATGATCTTCTAAACCAAACATCTTGTCCTATCCACTCCTACGCTGATGATACCACCCTGCACTTTACCATGTCTTTTCATAGACGTCCAACCCTTCAGGAGGTAAACATTTCACGCAGGGAAGCCACAGAACGTTTGACTTCTGATCTTTCTAAAATCTCTGATTGGGGCAGAGCAAACTTGGTATTGTTCAATGCCTCAAAAACTCAATTCCTCCATCTATCAACTCGACACAACCTTCCAGACAACTATCCCCTCTTCTTCAATGACACTCAACTGTCCCCCTCTTCTACACTGAACATCCTCTGTCTGTCCTTTACTTATAATCTGAACTGGAAACTTCACATCTCATCTCTAGCTAAAACAGCTTCTATGAAGTTAGGTGTTCTGAGACGTCTCCGCCAGTTTTTCTCACCCCCCCCAGCTGCTAACTCTGTACAAGGGCCTTATCCGTCCATGTATGGAGTATGCTTCACATGTCTGGGTTCCACTCATACTGCTCTTCTAGACAGGGTGGAATCAAAAACTTTTCGTCTCATCAACTCCTCTCCTCTAACTGACTGTCTTCAGCCTCTCTCTCACCGCCGCAATATTGCATCTCTAGTTATCTTCTACCGCTATTTTCATGCTAACTGCCCTTCTGATCTTGCTAACTGCATGCCTCCACTCCTCCCGCGGCCTCGCTGCACAAAACTTTCTTTCTTTCTTTTCTTTCTTTCTTTCTCTCACCCCTATTCTGTCCACCTCTCTAACGCAAGAGTTAACCAGTATTTTCAATCATTCATCCCTTTCTCTGGTAAACTCTGGAACTCCCTGCCTGCTTCTGTATTTTCACGTTCCTATGACTTGAATTCTTTCAAGAGGGAAGTTTCAAGACACTTATTCATCAATTTTTGACCACTGCTTTGGACCCTTTTATGGGACTGGCATTTCAGTGGGCACTCTTTTTTTATTGAATTTTTGTTGCCCTTGGCCAGTGTCCTTCATACATAAAAAAAAAAAAAAGGTCTGCACGTGGCAATCCCCGTGTGGATAATGCTTGTTCCCACCTTCCACTCCCATCCATATATATGACTAATCTTCTTATAAAGCTCTCTATTGACTCGGCACTAACAGCCTGGTTACTGAGTTCATTCCATTCATCTACCGCTCTTTCAGAACCAATCTCTCTCTCTCTCTCTCTCTCTCTCTCTCTCTCTCTCTCTCTCTCTCTCTCTCTCTCTCTCTCTCTCTCTCTCTCTCTCTCTCTCTCTCAAGCGTAAATGCATTATCTTGGTTATTTTTTGAAACAGTTGCTTTTCTTCCTTATGTTTCTTAAAAATTTCGTAGTTATAGTACGCTTTCATGTTTTCAAAATGTTTCCTGATATTAAAGAAATTGTTGAGCCAGTTAAACAAAATTGGAGGCATCGCATGATAGTTTAATTAGACTTTAAATGAAGGTTATATATATATGCTGGAAGAGAGAGAGAGAGAGAGAGAGAGAGAGAGAGAGAGAGAGAGAGAGAGAGAGAGAGAGAGAGAGAGACGACACTGCATGTCTGGAAACAAATGCAGAGCCGGTACGGCAGTGTGGCTCCGTGCAGAGGAGAGACGTAGGGGAGTGTGTGGGGAGGAGGAGGACGCTGGAGACGGACCACCACCCAGGGGGAAGAGGGCAACACCAAACGGAAGGTTCGTGGATGCACTGAAGCAAGGCACGCTGGTGGTGGGTGTGGCAGGTGACAGATGGCAGAAAGAACCTTATTATTAAACACATCAGCGTCGCACCCCACAACTTTCAGAAGGCTGTAGTTGAAGTTACACGGGTTTTGAGGAGTGTTTTTATGGTTCTAGTGACAGATTAACAAGATTCCTACATTGTTGAGAACCCGGCTGATCATCTCTGTGGCCTGAAAAAAAAGTCGTCATGAGAGCGCAAGGCGTTTCAGAATACTGGCTTAAGGTGGAGTCGGTGATTCGCTGACCCTCTAACGCAGTGATTCCCAAACTTTTCAGCTTGTTACCCAATTTAATATGCCACAAAATACTGTCAATATTGTTATATGTAGTTAAATTAAAGTACCTGTTAAATATAAGAAGGGTGTAACAATGAGTAAAATACCAATTATACTGCATAAGGCAACACACATGACTGCCTGCTTGCGTCTACCTCGGCTGGCGCTCACAGAGAAACCGTGTTAATTTAACAGAGACAGGCTGAGGTAATGAGTGGCACGTACTGGGCACATCGTGATCAGAGTTGTTGAGTGACTGTTCTGGAGCACACCTATCAAAACTCTCTCGGCTTTATTTATTTATTTTTTTTTTCATGTAGGAGGGACACTGGCCAAGGGCAACAAAAGTCCAATAAAAAAAAATGCCCACTGAAATGCCAGTCCCATACTAATGCTTGCCACATACTAAGATACATATTTCTTCTTTAATAATGTATAGTAGTTTTTGATGCTTGTTGGTATCCGGTTTAACGTATTTACATATATAATAATTTTTATTTCAGATGCTGCATTTTTTTTTTATTTCCAGAATTCTTTACTGTTTTTTGCCACCCCTCCATTACCCCCCCGCAAAAAAAAAAAAGTCATATTTCCTAAGTTTGGAAACCTCTGCCCTAACGCCACCACCACCAGACTGTTGAAGGATCTTGGAGTATTCAGCGCAAGTGAGCGAGGGAAGCTTGTTGAGCACAGCCAGCACGCGTGAAAAAAAAGAAGCTGGACAGGAACACGGGTGACGAAATACTTCCACCACATTAAAGGAAGGAATCTTAGAGTACTCCACATAAGGGAACAGTGCTGATATTTTAAGGTGATTTTGAAATTCTGCATCAATTTACATGAAATTTTATGGCTTGTAGCTAAGGTCCCTACTTAACTGTGTAGAAACTTTGAAGACAATACATGAATAAAAAATAAATAAATGAAATAGGAAGAAAAAATAAATAAAGTATGAAATCCCCCAAAATCTGAGCTAAGTTTGACTGATTGAGGGACTAAAACTACTTAACATAATTAGCATTTAAAGTTATCAGTGATGAAACTTGTTATTTGTAAACGGAACTGAAGCTTTTACCCGCAAAATATCTTTTTTATGATTTGTGAAAAGTACAAATCCAACAAGTTTTACAACACTAGGAAAATTTGAATTTGGGTCTGATGAAAGAAAAAAAAAAAAAAATTGCGACAAAAACTTGCATCTGAGAAATGCGCTGACTTGTTGACAGTACTGCTTATAGGTCAGTATTTCCCTGCTGCACACTCCAGGTCCCTTCTGATCGCCTTGATTCTCGTTTTCCTTTTGTGTTGAGGGTCCGTGGCCGCGTCCTTTGCTTGAAGGTACTTTTCCATTGACAAAGTGGACTTGGTGCCAAGAACCGACAAATTGCTTTCAATAAAGCCCACATTGTAGTTACACACTGGTGTCGCAGATGCCAAGTCTGTCATCATCTTTGAGGCACCTCTGTGTTGTGGCCTTATTCATGAATAGAGATGTTCATTTCAGTTTTGTGTCATCCTCTGAAAACACTGCGTCATCAGTTCGTGTGATGTGAGTCGCTCATACACAGCTGCCACTTGTTGCAGCTGTGCTTCGAGTTGAAAACAGACTTCCATCTGTGTGTGGCGGTGTTTCCCCATGAGCTATACTCTTGTTTTAGAAACACCACGAGTTTTTATCCTTGGCACATTTGTCGTGCTGTGGGTTTTCGTCTGTAGGTGTACAGTGAAAGAAAGTTGACAGGATTTCTTATCACATTTTTTTTCTGCACTTGTGTGCACTTTTCTGTTCAGGCTCATCTCCCTGCTACTGCTGCTGCTGCTGCTGCTGCTACTGCTGCTGCTGCTGCTGCTGCTACTGCTGCTGCTGTTGCTGCTGCTTTACTTTTATGTGAGCCACCTCGGGTCTTTTCCAACGCACGAAGGTCAGTGCTAAGTCTTTATGCGACGTGAATGACATACTCCACTTTCACTTTCACTTTCACTCTGCCGTAGGGTCCTGCACCTCCATTCATATCACAAATCGCAAAGTACGCAGCGCTGTCACCATCTGACACGAAAGTTCAGATGCCTCCATTCCTCCCAGAGGGGCCTTCATAATTGGTGCACAATCATCATGTTCACCTTGGAATCAAAACTTGCTCTCACTAATTTTCTTGTTCATCAAAGCCCTTTCCTTACTTACGCAACTGTAACATATTTTAGAAGACACTTGATAATCCAAAATAAGTCCAGATTCTACATCAGCAGCAGCACCAGCACCAAATTTAGACTTGAAGCCACGAGCCAGTACCTCTTCCTTCACATGATGCTCACGCGCACCACGTCTACTTCTTTCCAGAACACTTTTTGTGTGACTGATAGCATGCTTTGTGGTGTGCCTGGCATACAGCTACTTCCTCATAGCTGCATCAGATTCTAAGCTGAAGCAGTTTGTTTGGTGTAGCAGTTCAGGGAGAGCAGTTTGAGTTAGATGACCATAGTGTTGATATGTTTGGTCATGTATTAATAAGAGAAGAATGGGAGCCGATCAAAACAGCATGGAAAAAAATCAGTTTAGGAACGAAGAGCGAGGGGAAGACAGAGTGAGATGGAGGGGTGGAATCACGGTAGAACTGCAAGGAATGGGAGTCACAGAGGAAGATGCAAGGGACAGAGACAACTGGAGAAGACTCGTGCATTGCAAAAGAAGAAAAAGCAGCAGCAGCATAGTTTTGGGTAGTAAAACTAATTAGGGAGCTGTGATGTATTTTCCTCCTCCTCTCTTCTCCTCTCTTACCACATCAATTCCACACACACCACCTTCCCCACTGCCTCATCCCAGCCTTATCTAGCCTACATACTCCAAATATTTTCCTCACCCTCTTGCCTCCTCCCATCTAACCTGCCCCATAACTCATAGCATCTGCAGCATCATGGGTTTAGGCTGCGGTGTAGTGGGATGTGTGTGTGTGTGTGTGTGTGTGTGTGTGTGTGTGTGTGTGTGTGTGTGTGTGTGTGTGTGTGTGTGTGTGTGTGTGTGTGTGTATGGTGTGTTGGTTTACATTAGTGGGTGGGTTGTGTGTGGTCTTGCTTCTTAGATAGAAATATATATGAAGTAAAATGAAATAGAAAAGAGAGAGAGAGAGAGAGAGAGAGAGAGAGAGAGAGGAGAGAGAGAGAGAGAGAGAGAGAGAGAGAGAGAGAGAGAGAGAGAGAGAGAGAGAGAGAGAGAGAGAGAGAGTAGGGTAGTGCTAGCTTGTCCCAGTCCATCCCAGCCTAGTCTTCTCTCTCATTCAGCCTCTAAGAATACCTGTATACGTTCCTTCATACTGTTGAACGCTGTGTACTGTTACTCGTGTAGTATTTTTAAAGGGCTGCTTCATTTATTTACTACGTCAACACAGTACAGTTTTTGAAGCAGCAACAATGATTATGAAGCTGTGTGTGTGTGTGTGTGTGTGTGTGTGTGTGTGTAATGTTGAATTGTATAATATTTGTACCTGCCTACAGTATTCAGCGCGTTGTGATTAATTCCCTGTAGTACTTCTTGACTACGTGTTTATCTCGTGATGTAAATTTACACCAAACAGTATCAAGAATAGCAACACAGAGGATATCAAGCAGCAGCAGACCCAGTAGCCCTTACCAGACTGTTATAAGCTATAGGCTACCAATAGGAAGTGATATATTATTATTATTATTATTATTATTATTATTATTATTATTATTATTATTATTATTATCATTATGTAATAGGAACTGACCAAGACCACAATAATAAGAAAGGCTCACTGAAGCCGCCAGTCCCACAAGAGTAAAGTTGGAAAGAAAGTCCATAGGTACTTAGTGAAGTGGCTCCAAGCTTCCCTCTTGGAATCTTAGGGAGTCTTAATCCTTAATCGCAGGCAGAGAGCTCCACATGAAGGAATGGGAATGCTGGTTGGCTCTTGCATTAGGGAGAGAAAGTAGAAAGTCATGTGCAGCAGCGAGGAGAGGGGAGGCATGCAGTTAGGAAGACCAGGAGAACAGCCAGCGTGGAAAAAAAAAAAAAAGCGACATATAGCAAGAGATGCAACATTGCGGGGAAGAGAGAGAGAGGCTGAAGACAGTCAGTTACTTGGTACTTGAACTGTGACCAAAACTTCATATAGATACATACATACATACGCTACAAGCAGTCCCAGTTTATTTCATGCAGTACTTTCTGATGCTTTATTTAATATAGCCAATAACACTTGGAAGATAGTAACTGCAATGAACCACTTTTACTTGACTTCTGATCGTAACTTTACCTACATACATACAAACAATTCCAGCGTGGTACAGTATATGTCTTGCAGTACTCTCTGATGCTTCATTTAATGTTGGTGAAAGGATTTAGGGCCTGTTTCATTGTCGCTTCCTTTTGTTGTGATCGTTACCAGTCAGTGATGATGTCCACCACCAACAACGAATCTGATTTCACAGTTGTTTTTCGCGGCGTTGTCTGTTCAGATCCTTACCAGACATTGGAACCTTTGGTCACACTGACTTAGAACACAAGAGCCTCCCTCGTGTACGGGTGGAAACGGGATTTGTGCTGATGGGGAGAATGGGAATTAGTGATATATATTTATTCATATGTTATGTTATTGCCACACGTGGGCTATGTTATGTCACCAGAAAAGTTCAGTCCCCTTGTTTTTTTTTGTTTTTTTGTTATTATCATGAAATATTGTTCTGGCTGATTCATTATAAGGACGTCAGCTGTCGCAACGTCACGAGCCTTGTTGTTGTTGTTGTTGTTGTTGTTGTTGTTGTTCTCTGAAAGCCACGTTGTTTGGACCTGCCCGCACCACCACCTGCTCTGACACCTTGGCTTCCCCGCGCCCCTCCGTCCTGTTACTGCTTGGGAGGAACGTTTATTGTAGCTGGAAACGCTTGGAACCTAATGACTATGATGAACTACTTCTTACTTGACTTCTGACCAACACTGTACCTACAAATTCCAGCGCGACACAGTTTATTTCATGCTGGACTTGTACTTTCTCTGATGCTAGATTTAATGTAACCAGACACACGTGGAGTACAGTAACCGCAATGAACCACTTACTCTAATAAGGCAAATTACACCACATCGCACTGGCAGAGAGCACCACTTGCACTGTGCTGCCGCTGGAGGATAAAGTATATAAACCAGCCTGCATTTCAATTTCTCCTTCCATTGCTATGAGTGTAATTACCTTGTGGCCAGCCTCGCAGCACGGCCAGGTTAACGGGTGGCGCGCCGAGACCCATGTTTGGAAATGCCGTGGGTTCTCAGAAGGTTGTTTTTCAAAGGCCATAAAGGTATAGGAATTGGTATAAGAATGGGCGCCGTCACGTGTTTTGAATGGATCTGACAAAAGCTTGGCAAGGATGGCAGCGTGTGGCAGGCGCTGAGACTCGTGTTTTAAGTGCTCTGGGTTCTTATAAAGTACTCTTTTTTTTTTTTTAAGATTATTGAGGTGATGAATTTTCTCGTTGGTATAACAATAAAAGTGTGGCGGGAACTAAGTAAAACACGTGGTTTAAGTGCTCTGGGTTCTTATAAGGTACGTTTTTTTAAAGACTACTGAGGTGATAAGTCTTGCTGCTATAAGAATAAAAGTTTGGCGGAGATGGTAGCGTGTGGCAGGGACTAAGACCCGTGTTTTAAGTGCTTTGTGCTCTTGCAAGGGGTATTTTTCAAAGGCTACAGAGGCGATAAATCTCTTCATTGGTCTGGGAATGATGCAACTGTGGCAAGGACGATAGCGTGTGGCAGGAGGTGAGACCCATATTGTAAATGATATACATAATAACTCTTCTCATTGGTTTGGGAATGACATGTGTATGGCTGGAACAGTAGTGTGTGTCGGGCGCCCAGACCCGTGTTTTGAAATGCTCTGGTTTCTCGTGTGTGTTTTGCAAGGGCCGCTAATGGTAAGCTGAGTTGTGACTGTTGTGGGCACGATGCAGGTGTGGAGGAAGGTGGACGTGTGGTTAGGTGGGAAGGGAGGAAAGGAGTATGGACGGATATGATACAGGAAAGAAAAAAATGAAACTTGTAACTTAGTAAAAGGAGAGAAAAGAATGTGAATGGATATTAGAAAAAGAAGAAAAAGAAAGTAGTAGTAGTAGTAGTAGAGAGAGAGAGAGAGAGAGAGAGAGAGAGAGAGAGAGAGAGAGAGAGAGAGAGAGAGAGAGAGGGGGGGGGAACACACAAACACACACACACACACACACACACACACACACACAATGATTGTTAGTAACTCATAACTTTGAAGCAGAATTGTTAACAAACATTCAGTAAGAGCCATGAAGACACACTTAACGCCCCCCCTCCCCCCCTCCCATAGTTAACCTGCACTATAGCTCGTCAGTAATAAAGTCAAAATGAAGAACAGTTGAAAATACACTATAACTTTTCAGCCCCAGAGCTGAAAAAGAGATTTCATTGTTTTTCCAGATGCCTAAGCCAGATGTCATGACAGGATTTGATGAAGTAAAGGGTAGTACTTTTTCGCTATCAAGGTGTTTTGTATCTGAGAGAAGACCTCTGTGTAATTCTCGGAATGTAACTCTCCTCTTCTAACTGACTGTCTTCAGCCTCTCTCGCGTCGCCGCAACGTTGCATCTCTAGCTATCTTCTACTGCTATTTTAATGCTAACTGCTCTTCTGGTCTTGCTAACTGCATGTCTCCCCTCCTCTTGCGGCCTCGCTGCACAAGGCTTTCATCTTTCTCTCACCCCTATTCTGTCCATCTCTCTAATGTAAGAGTTAACCAGTATTCTCAATCATTGATCCCTTTTTCTGGTAAACTCTGGAACTCCCTGCCTGCTTCTCTATTTCCTCATTTAAACTCTTTAAAGAGGAAGGTTGCAATACAGTTATCCTCTAAATTTGGATATTCTTTTTACCTTGCTTTTGGGACTGGCACTTGAGAGGGCCTTTTTCACCCAATATTTTGTTGCCCTTGGTCAGTGCCCCTCTTCTTACATCAAAAAAAGTTGGGCAGGATGCTGTACATTGGCCAAGCAGAGTCTCCTGAACCTTGTAATTCATTCCTGGGTCCCGATTATGGTTACTCATCCAGCAGAATTATATCTTACTTTGTTCTGACTGAGTAAGTGACTAAGCGAGTGATTTGATGAAGTTTGGAGCCTGTCTGTGGTACTCTGTAGGTTAGGTTGTGTTAGGTTAGGTTAGGGCACGTTAGGTTTGGCTGGGTCACTGGTTTCCAAACTGGGGGTATATTATGAATGTGATGGGGTTTGTGAGGTGCTTGAGTGCTGACCACCAACTGCACCTGCATGCCACCTGCATACTCTTACATGCAAACAATTCCATCACGATACATGACACATTTTGTATTACCGATACTTTTTTTTTTCGCTAACAAGGAGACATGTCACTTGGTATTCTGTTGAGTCTATCATGTTTAAGTAATGAGTGTAGGAGTGAGTATAGGTTCAGACAAATTAGATAATACGTTAACCTTTTTCTTTATTCCTTTTTGTGTGTAATCCGGTTTGTGTGTCTTTGCAAATCTTTTCTCCCTTCTTCATATCTCCAAAAATTTCGATGCATTATTTCAGCTTTTAGCAGGACATGCTGAAAGTTACTTGGGAATTTCAAGTGTAAACAAAGTCGTCAGGCTCAATAATCTGGATAGGACATGCAATACCGGGTTCGTTCAGACTTGATATAGTTCGATCTAAAAACAGAGATAGGAAGAAATGGATTCTCAAGTCGTGGTAGATCAATGGAAAAGACTTAGTAATCAAGTTATTAGTGCCGAGTCAATAGGGAGCCTTAAAAAAAGAAAAAAAAAAGAAAAAAAACACGTGGTGTTTAACCCTTTGAGTACCAAGACTTTCATTCCGAATATCATTACAAAACTGCATTGACTTTAAGATGTTTTTCTTGTAATGAAGGCGTTAAAAATGTCTTCTAGCTACTTATCATCTAGCATTATATCTACGGTTACTCCTTCCCTGATTAATGACAGGTGATTTTGTGAAGCTTTGAAAGTGTATCTGGTGCTGAAATGGTTAAGAACACAAGGGTCTGTCCAGCAGGGGAGGGCGGCTTGGCGAGTCTTTATGCATTGTTGTGTTTTACTCGTATACCTATTAATTAATACGTATTACTGTGCGACGAACGGAGGAGGTGAGATGTAGCTATTAACCGGCCGTGACAACCCACACCAGTTGACAATGCAGGGCAGAGTATGTGCAGAGGCGACCAAACAGCTGGGTGAGCAATTACTGAGAGCGTCATAATCTGAAGTGTTGGCAAAGCATCCAGGTGCGCAGTTCCCTCACACGATAAAGTGACGGAATGGTTGTATGCAGGGCAGGCTCATCACTGACACGAGAACGGAGAGAACAGCTAGAGTCTCAGTACGTATTATTTATGAAGAAAAAAAGCTACGAAGACTGTTCTCCCCGTCATCCCACAAGCACCAAGTATTCGTGTAACAGTGACGGCTGGCGGAGGCTGGCTGGGGATGGCGGGCTCTGGGACGAGTGCCGCGACCAGTGTTAATATTCAGGCTCTGGCCATAGTAGTAATTGGGTTTTGTGTGGTGCTGCTCTCGCCTGCCTGATCTGGACGGCGGTGCATTTTCCTCTTTGTTTGTATTTGCTGTTTACCATTACTTTTCGTTCCGTGTAGCACTATTGCCTGGCAGAGAGGAAGGAGCGTCGTTCTTTTTCTTCACTTCTTTACTTATTTATCCATGTTCGTGATGTAGACTAGATTTTTTTTTCTACTGCAGCTTTTCTCATGTTCATATAGCGTCGATGTTCCTCACTGGTGCATTGTAGAAAATGAATATTGTTACTATATCTTATTCCTGTAACATCTCTGCATTCGCTTCATTTGTTGGCACGGCGTGTTTCAACTACTGTGGTACTACATTTATATATATTATTCTACCTGATGTATTCAAGTAAACATTCCATGTAAGTATGGAAATAGAATTTTGCATTGTGGTTTTCTCATTCTCTCTCTCTCTCTCTCTCTCTCTCTCTCTCTCTCTCTCTCTCTCTCTCTCTCTCTCTCTCTCTCCAGTCCTTCTATCTCATCTTTGGTTTGCCCTATCTCCTTCCATCCGCTTCCATATCTACTACTACTACTACTACTACTACTACTACTACTACTACTACTACTCCTACTGCTGCTGCTGCTACTACTACTAGTGATGTAGATTAGATCAAGAACAAATATATCCGAGGCGCAATGCATGTACGTCGATTTGGGTACAAAACTATGGAGGCGAGGCTGAGGTGGTGTGAGCGTCAGTAGAGGCGAGGAGTGTGTGGGGAGGATGCTGGAGATGGATCTACCCGGCAGGAGGAAGAGAGGAAGAACAAAGAGAGAGAGGTTATGGCTGCGGTGAACGAAAACAAGCTTGTAATGGGTGTTACTGAGGAAAGCGCAGAAGAAAGTGTGTGTTGGAGAAGGTTGATCCGCTGTGGCGACACCTGACGGAGGAGTTCACAGGTGATGTAGGTGGACGGGATCTTCAGTGTTAGGTAGTGAGCAGGTTAGTACAGGAAGTGACGGATTCAGGCTGGGTAAAGTTAGATTTAATTCATTCAGCAGTACAGAGGAAGTCTAATTTAACTGAAACCATCTCTTGTTAGTCAGAAAGGAATGAATGAAGATGTGATTGTAATAGACACTTATTCTTTGATTTGTGACGACCGCTTTTGACTGTTTGGGGACCGACACTTCTGTGGGGCCTTTTTTACCTATAATTTTGTTGATCTTGGCCTATATAGAATAAATAAATAAATAAATAAATAAATAAAATGATTGTTAGCTCCTTGAATATGGAAATGATCACCCTAACTTTGGAAAAAAAATTTCTCATGGTGTCCAGAAAGAAACGTGAGTTCGTGTTGAGAATGTTAAAAAGGAGGAGAGAGGAGAATGGCTCTCAGATAGTGGCGCATGACTGGAACAGACTCAGCGATCAGGGTGTTGGGGCTCAGTCTGCACGGGGCTTTAAGACAAGGTTGGATAAATGCATGGACTGGGATGATAAATGGATAGTATATGTGATTTATATATGTTTTATACCGGGACTGCCACGTGTGCACCTGATGGCTTCCTACAGCTTCCCTTTCTTGTCTGTCTGTTTGTCTGTCTAGCTGCCTACTCACCTATCTGCCTACCTGCCTACCTATCGAGATTGTTGGGGTCATTCTCCATATAATTTTGTGTTGATAATTTGTTTCTATATAATTTCATTACTACCCTCTGATACCCGTTTTCTTGTATTTTGTTTTCTCCGACATAATTCAACCTTTCACGTATCGAGAGGGAACCACTAGAATAGCTCAAGATCACTTTTCTCTCGTCTTGTGAGCCGGGAAAAGTTATCTTCAATTTAATCTTTGTATTATCGTAAATATAAAAGTAATGTTTAGATAAAATGATAAATATAAATCTCTAATTTATACCTACTTCTACCGAAATCCTCAAAGAGAATCTCTGGAAATTACGAGTTGCTCCACATTTTCTGGCAGCCTTGCGGTGGGCACAATGCACACACACACATCACGGGGAGGGACAAGGTGCTGTGAGGTGTGGGAGCGGGCAAGGGTCTGGCGGGACAGGGAGCGGCCTTGTTATGGAGGATTACACATTGGCGTGGCGAGCCTTGCCTTGCCCTCAGTGTTGCTGTGGTCAGTGGTTAGGTTAGGTTAGGTTGGGTGAAGTTAGGTTAGGTTAGGTTAGGTTAGGTTGGTCACCTTCAGGAGGGAAATGTATCGCCTCTAAGTGTATACAGTTGTCTACACTCCTGACGAGCGTGTTTGTGCTTGTGCATGTACTTGTTTATTGTTTTTGCTTTGGACTACAGCCTTTTTTTTGTGATGGTCCTTTGAATTGTTCTTATATTGGGTTTGTTATCATTATATTTTTGGATCTTGTTAGGATTAAATTTTGTACACTTGTGGTCAATAAGCTATCTATCTATCTATCTGTGTGTTGGGAATGTAAAGCTGAAATGTTTCGTCTTATCAACTAAGTGTACAGTTGTCTACACTCTGATGTGTGTGTTTGTGCTTGTGTTGGGAATGTTATGCTGAAATGTATCCCCTCTAAGTGTATACAGTTGTCTACGCTCCTGATGTGCGTGTTTGTGCTTGCGTTTGTGTTGGTAATGTAATGCTCTAAGGATCCTTAACCCTTTCACTAGTAGACAAATTTTCTTTAATGCCTATAACGTTTTAGACAGTCTTTTGTGCTAGGCTCTCGCGAATATCTTTGTAGCTTAAAAGACAATAATTCCTTCTATTTTTCATCTTTTTTTTTTTTTGCTATATCTCCATGCAACAGTTTTTACAATACTAGGAAGGTTAAAGAAGGACAACCACAGTAGAAAAAAAAGGTTAATTTACACGTAGCCATATATTAAGAAGGGATCTGATAGAGGTCCTTAAGTGATATAGTTGGATATAAGGTGACGTAAGCAAAATCCTCATTGTCAATAATCAGGATAAGACAAGAAATAATGGGTTGAAGCTTAGTTACCTAACTTGGATTTGAAAAAGAGATAGAAAGATATTGGTTCTCAAATAGTGGCATATAAATGGAATAGACTCAGTAATCTCGTTAACAGTGCTGAGTCAGGAGAGAACTTTCGAAGGAGAACAACAGGTGGAAATAAGTAGCCATGTTCTTTATACATATACAGTGACTGCCGTGTGTAGATCTGATGACTCCTTGCACCTTCTCTGATTTTCTCATGTTCACGTGCAAATTGTCCTCTCTCTCTCTCTCTCTCTCTCTCTCTCTCTCTCTCTCTCTCTCTCTCTCTCTCTCTCTCTCTCTCTCTCTCTCTCTATCATCATCATCATCATCATCATCTATGCAGTCCTTCCATATCTTCTTTGGTTTGCATCGCCTTTTTCTTCCGTCCACTTCCGTATGTACCATTCTTCTACTGTTACTACCTGTATAAAACATGCATGAATGAGGTTAATTTGTAAACTTCTAACTGCTTAAACTAAACACATTTCACCAAGTCGCCGTGTTAAGCATCAAAGGAGGAGGCAGTAGACACCTGCCGAAACGATAATTACTCTCAGTGAGGTCTAAAGCACTGTTCAGGGGGTACTGTGAACTTATCATTAAACCCAGCTGTGACCTCACTGAACGTTTCCCTTTGTGTCTCACAACACAAGGGGGCAGTCACAGCCTGCCCTCTAAAGACAACTCTCTTCCTCCACACAAAACTACAAGCACCTAATAACACACACACCCTTCACTCAAAAATTTTAAAATCATCATGGCGACTCCTACACCAGCCTCGGAGTCCCCATCTGGGGAGGGGACCATAAATGTCCCCAGGTCGGACTGCCTTTCTGTCGACGACCCTAAGTCTCTTGACACCCCTCAACTTTTTCTTCATTAACTTCTGTAACATTCGCGGTCTAAGATCTAATTTTCAATCTGTAGAACACCACCTCTCCTCTTCTAAACCTCATCTTCTTTTCCTCACTGAAACTCAGGTGTCTGAGGCAACTGACAGTAGCCCCTTTTCTGTTCCCTCCTACTTTCTCTATCCTCATTTTCGATCCAAAGCTGGATGCTGCGTTTATGTGCGCAATGACTTAACCTGCTCTCGTGCCCACACTCTTGAATCTTCCGAGTTTTCCACCATCTGGCTACGACTACAGAGTCACTCTCATACTAAATTTATCTGTGCTGTATACCTCTCACCTAACTCCTCTGACTATAAGAAATTCTTTGACTACTTAACTTCCAAGGTGGAGCACATTCTGACCCTCTTCCCTTTTGCAGAGATCTCCATTCTTGAAGACTTCAATGTTCACCACCAGCTTTGGCTTTCCTCTCCCTTCACTGACCATCCTGGTGAACTAGCCTACAACTTTGCTATCCTCCACGACCTAGAGCAATTGGTGCAACACCTTTCTTGTATTCCTGACCGTCTTGGAGATACGCCCAACATTCTTGACCTTTTCCTGACCTCTAATCCTTCTGCTTATGCTGTCACCCTTTCTTCTCCGTTGGGCTCCTCCGATCACAATCTCATATCTTTATCTTGTCCTATCACTCCAATCCCTCCTCAGGATCTCCCTAAGCGAAGGTGCCTCTGGCGTTTTGCTTCTGCTAGTTGGGGAGACCTGAGGAGGTATTTTTCTGATTTTCCTTGGAATGACTACTGCTTCCGTGTCAGAGACCCGTCTTTGTGTGCTGAGCACATAACAGAGGTGATAGTGTCTGGCATGGAGGCATACATTCCTCGCTCTTTTTCTCGTCCTAAACCTTCTAAACCTTGGTTTAACACAGCTTGTTCTCATGCTATACATGATAGAGAGGTGGCCCACAAAAGGTACTTAAGCCTTCCATCACCAGAATCTCATGCACTTTATATTTCTGCCCGGAACCATGCCAAGTCTGTTCTGCAACTAGCCAAAAACTGCTTCATTAACAGAAAATGTCAATACCTTTCAAGATCTAACTCCCCTCGTGATTTCTGGCATCTAGCCAAAAATATCTCCAATAACTTTGTTTCTTCTTCTTTCCCTCCTCTATTTCAACCAGATGGCACCACTGCTATCACATCTATTTCTAAAGCTGAACTCTTTGCTCAAACATTTGGTGAAAACTCTACCTTGGACGATTCTGGGCTTGTTCCTCCCTCTCCTCCACCCTCTGACTACTTCATGCTACGTATTAAAATTCTTCGCAATGATGTTTTTCATGCCCTCGCTGGCCTAAACCCTCGGAAGGCTTATGGACCTGATGGTGTCCCTCCTATTGTTCTCCGAAACTGTGCCTCCGTGCTTGCACCTTGCGTAGTGAAACTCTTTCAGCTCTGTCTGTCAACATCTACCTTTCCTTCTTGCTGGAAGTTTGCCTACATTCAACCTGTTCCTAAAAAGGGTGACCGTTCTAATCCCTCAAACTACCGTCCTATTGCTTTAATTTCCTGCCTATCTAAAGTTTTTGAATCTATCCTCAACAGGAAGATTCTTAAACATCTATCACTTCACAACATTCTATCTGATCGCCAGTATGGGTTCCGTCAAGGCCGCTCTACTGGTGATCTTCTGGCTTTCCTTACTGAGTCTTGGTCATCCTCTTTTAGAGATTTTGGTGAAACTTTTGCTGTTGCCTTGGACATATCAAAAGCTTTTGATAGAGTCTGGCACAAAGCTTTGATTTCCAAACTACCCTCCTACGGTTTCTATCCTTCTCCCTGTAACTTCATCTCAAGTTTCCTTTCTGACAGTTCTATTGCTGCTGTGGTAGACGGTCACTGTTCTTCTCCTAAATCTACTAACAGTGGTGTTCCTCAGGGTTTTGTCCTGTCACCTACTCTCTTCTTATTATTCATTAATGATCTTCTAAACCAAACTTCTTGTCCTATCCACTCCTACGCTGATGATACCACCCTGCACTTTTCCACGTCTTTTCATAGACGTCCAACCCTTCAGGAGGTAAACATATCACGCAGGGAAGCCACAGAACGCCTGATTTCTGATCTTTCTAAAATTTCTGATTGGGGCAGAGCAAACTTGGTATTGTTCAATGCCCCAAAAACTCAATTTCTCCATCTATCAACTCGAAACAACCTTCCAGACAACTATCCTCTCTTCTTCAGTGACACTCAACTGTCCCCCTCTTCTACATTGAGCATCCTCGGTCTGTCCTTTACTTATAATCTGAACTGGAAACTTCACATCTCATCTCTAGCTAAAACAACTTCTATGAAGTTAGGTGTTCTGAGACGTCTCCGCCAGTTTTTCTCACCCACCCAGCTGCTAACTCTGTACAAGGGCCTTATCCGTCCATGTATGGAGTATGCTCTCATGCCTGGGGGGGTTCCACTCATACTGCTCTTCTAGACAGGGTGGAATCAAAAGCTTTTCGTCTCATCAACTCCTCTCCTCTAACTGACTGTCTTCAGCCTCTCTCTCACCGCCGCAATGTTGCATATCTAGCTGTCTTCTACCGCTATTTTCATGCTAACTGCTCTTCTGATCTTGCTAACTGCATGCCTCCCCTCCTTCCGCGGCCTCGCTGCACAAGACTTTCTTCTTTCTCTCACCCCTATTCTGTCCACCTCTCTAACGCAAGAGTTAACCAGTATTCTCAATCATTCATCCCTTTCTCTGGTAAACTCTGGAACTCCCTGCCTGCTTCTGTATTTCCACCTTCCTATGACTTGAATTCCTTCAAGAGGGAGGTTTCACGACACTTATTGATCAATTTTTTGACCACTGCTTTGACCCTTTTATGAGACTGGCATTTCAGTGGGCATTTTTTTTTATTAGATTTTTGTTGCCCTTGGCCAGTGTCCTTCCTACATAGAAAAAAAAAAAAATCATGAACTGGTGAGACATGCCATGAGGGACGGGGGGCTGTGCTGTCACTGGTCCCCGCGGCGCCTCAAGAGGGAGGGAAGGAGGGACAGCGGTGGTCTGCCTTTCTGGAGTATCTGTCCTTAAATTTTGGATAACTCTTTTGACTACACTCTTTGGGGACTGACACATTCACTGGGCTTTTTTTTTTTTTTTGTAAGGTCCTTTGTTGGCCTAGACTAGTTTCCTCTTATACATGAAAGATTAATAAGTTCAAGTAAATAAGTAACTGTTAATTTCTGAACTGCATTGGGTTTTCTTCAAGGTTACAGAACGGTGTGGTTCAAATGACTGTTGTTGTTGTTGTTGTTGTTGTTTTCTTTCATCATCATCATCATCGTCTTCTTGTTCTTGTTCTTCTTATTATCATTTTCGGTGACCCCACTGACAACAACAGGATGGAATATTTGATGCCTTGACGTGCCCGTAGTTACATTTCTCGCGTGGTATAATCATCAGCGGTTTCTCACATGAATTACCTTTGACTGTTGTGGCTTTCTTTCTTGAGTCTGATAAAGTCATCTATGGAGAGCACAGAGCACACCTCCCACAGACACCACTGGCAGGCAGCGAAAGGAGTGATGGAGTGCTTCAAATCTCGCGGTACCTGCTGCTTTATTTCCGCACAGCATAAGGCAAATGGAGTGAGTCAGGACGCAGGTGTCATTGTGTCGTGAAGAATGGTTAGCAAGGGTCTGTCATCACCACTCAAGAGGGTCAGAGAGTTCTAGGAAAAGCAGCCTCTGGAAAACCTTGACGGCTGCGAACTGTTTCAGAATTGAGCCTTCACTGCTGGACAATTGTTTTTTCAGGGTTATTTTTGCGTTAGTCTCTTAAATAGTTCTGTAGTATAAAACAAAATAATAATTCCCCTTTCTGTCTCCATGCAAATTATCTTTTTACAGTACTCTCAATGCTAACAGAAAGGTGGCCATGGTAGTGAAGATATCATTGTGTTCGTTAACAAGTAATGAGTTTGTGTAACTTCTTATCAAATCAGTTTACGTGTCTGTCCCCTCTCTCTCTCTCTCTCTCTCTCTCTCTCTCTCTCTCTCTCTCTCTCTCTCTCTCTCTCTCTCTCTCTCTCTCTGTTTACTGTAGAGTGTGAATTGTGTGACAATATTACGTACAGCTACACTAAGGGAAGGTGATGGTTGAAGAGTACAGAAAGTCAGTGAGTCAGAATGCACCATCACTTGTTGGTCACTGCATGCAACATGACCTAGGCTATTCAGGTATGCGCTCTCTTTCAAGTTGAGGTGGAGCGGCCTTTTCTGAAGCCACATTACTTTGGCGACAGCAGGTGGTGCTGCTTGAGGTGTTCGGTGAGCTTCTCGCTTATGATCCTCTCCAAGATGTTACTGAGTACGGAGAGGAGCGAGATTGACTGGTAACAAGGCCGGTAGTTACCTGGCTCAGACCTCGACTTCTCTTTATGCACGGGTGTGAGTCGCGCCTCCTTCCTTAGTGACGGCCAGACCCCTCGCTGCAAACAGCAGGGAAACATTTGTGCGAGAGGGCCAGCGAGCTCAACAGCACACTTTTTGAGATGTGGGGTCACGCTGTCAAGACCAGGGGCCTTCCTGGTGTTGACATCCCTCAGGTGTCTTCTGATGGCGTCCTCAGAGATGGCAACGCCCTCCAGTCTCGAGACAGTAAGGCGGGGGAGGGCGGGCAGTTGCCTGTCTGGCTCTGGAGTTGTCATTTTTTTCAGCGAACTGGCGGGCGAGGAGGTCTGCTTTTTTTGACTGGAGACGGCCATATACCCGTCAGGCTTCCTCAGGGCGGGGATACGTTCATGAGAGGAGACACCTTGCCTCTCCTTTACTAATCCCCACCACTGTTTGGCATCAACCTGGTTGGAGGCCAGCTTCCGCCTCATATTCGCCTCGCACCTTGCCTTGGCCCACTTCACTGTCTTTATCATGATCTTGCACGTTCTTCTGTGTGGGGCTTTGTTACACTGTGCCTCCTGCACCGCGTCCAGGCTTTGTACTTTTGCTCAGCAACAGTCTTGCACCTGTACCCGAACCAGGAATGGTCCTTTGCGCTGGTTGAGTACGTCCTGTGTGGCACGTGTTGCTGCTGCAGTGTGCAGAGGACAGTAGTGAGGGCGGTGGTGTCATGGTGCGGGTCCCCGGTGAATATTGTGTCCCAATCTGTCAGGGCCAGGGCCTGCCGCACTGCCACCCAGTCGGCGCGGTGCCACAGCCAGGTGGCTTGCTGGTGATCCTCGTCACGCGCCGGGGCAACGCTGACGGTCGTGAGCACGGCATGATGGTCAGAGCTGCCCACACAGTCGAGAGGGAGGCACTGAACACATTCTTGAGGCAGGTCCGTCACCACTGGGTCCAGGGAGCCTCCACGCTGGTGTGTGGGAAAGTCCACATGATTGTGGAGTCCCTGCACTGCTGTGAGCTCTCTCTCTCTCTCTCTCTCTCTCTCTCTCTCTCTCTCTCTCTCTCTCTCTCTCTCTCTCTCTCTCTCTCTGACCGACAGAAGAAAAAAAAAGCATATAATATTGTAGTTTGGTTTTGTTGCAGTACTATATACAAATACAAATAAAAATTTATGGTACGATCGTCTTTAGTAATGACTTTGTAGGAGTTTCAACATTTCCTTGTCACTGTATGAAGGAGGAAATCCGGACAGGGGAACTGCTTGAAGGGGGAAAAGACGAAAAGAAGTTTGTGAACAAGTGCTTTACAGGATCTGTTTCATCGCTATTTGTGGCTAATCATTCACCTAAGTCTTCACCAGCGCACGTATATGTTTATCAACACTCCTTTGGCTGTTCTGAGCATCCGCAGTTCGCAGGACAGCTAGGAACACAACATGCTGAACACGTCAACAAGGAGCGGACAGCTTAGTCACAGTCACCAACAAGGGCACTGCTAATTGGCTAACAACAAAACACCTGGAACAAATGCATACTTTGTACCAATTAAGCTTCCCTGTTCAGTACTCACCGAGCTGCTCAGCGCCTCGTCACTTACACCCACTGCTAGCTTTCTAACTCTTGTGTGGGCTTCAGTGTACGTCACTGTCCAGCGGCACAAATACGCAGACACCTCTCCCAGCCCTTAAAACTGACTGGCAACTACAAGCCACCTACCCGTTCTCTGTCATTTATGTATTCTCTCTCTCTCTCTCTCTCTCTCTCTCTCTCTCTCTCTCTCTCTTTCTCTCTCTCTGACCAGTGATGACTGGTATATTTTATTTATTTATTTTTTTTTTTTGCTGAATATGAATTTTTTTTTTCGTAATGAAAATATTACATAGAAACTGTAAATAAAGACATATTAGTGAGCCACACGAATGGTTTTACGGATTAGGCTATACAACATTTGCTATAAGTTATCAATACATTGTCAACACATATTTTTTTGTATTATGGTTTTTGTGTATTTATTTTTTACCTTTTCTTTTCCTAGTATTATTTTGACTTTGCCTTCATATTGTATTGACAAGCCAAGAAAACGTTCAAAATGTTAACATGATCCACCGCTAGTCATATCGTTTCCTTTTTTCGTTCTTGTTCTTATGCCCCGTAAAGCTATATTCTTCTTATTATTTTGTTAAAAAAAAGGAAAAGAAAAAACACAATTTCATGATATATAATTGTTAAAAGACGAATGATTATGAATAACATTTGCTATTATCATACACCGAAGGCGGGACGTGGCGGGTGTGCGTAGCAGGCCATTCATCAACTGCTCTCGCCTGCCTCTGTGTCTAAAGAAGCAAAGGTCCGTGTCCTGAAACGCTTTGCTCTCTCACCACGACTATTTTCAAAGGCTACAGAGATGATTAGCCAGATTATGAAGAGTGTTTCTCCTGTTAGTGACGTAGAAATGATGTATGCCATTACAACCACAGAAAAAACTCTTAAGGCCAACACACACGATCAATTTTTTCGTCAATTAATTGATATCAATTTAATGACGTCAATGAATTGATGGAAAAATTGACCGTGTGTGTGGGATATTGATATCAATTTAATTGAAACAATTTCATTGAATCAATTCATTGAGAGATCAAAACTCCTTTGATATTTATTGATGGGTCTTCAATAAAATAAATCGCAATGTGATACTGAGACGCATTTGGAGAAATGGCTTCTTGCATGGTAGTATTTTGTTTGACTATCATTGGCATCACTAAATTTAGAAGTTCGTCGTAAGATTCGGTGTCCATTCTGAGGAAATTCCTGTAATCCTCTGGCTCGTCGTCCCTTCATTCCCTCAGCAATCGTGTATGTCCTAGTTCCCTTCCACAGAGATACCATTTCTTCGCCCACTTACTCCTCTTCTTTCGCTTTGGAGTGTCCAGAGCAAGCACTATTCCTACAGCCACAGATGCTTTCATCTCGAAATTATGAATCAAACTGAAAACTGAAGTAAAATCATTGACCGTGTGTGGCCACAGTGATTTCCTCAATTTTATTGACGTCAATAAATTTATATCAATTAATTGACGAAAAAATTGATCGTGTGTGGGGGCCTTTAGAATCCCGTGCAACGAAACTAACTAGAGCCTTTTGAAAGTAGTGGAGGTGCGGTGTGGAAGTCTCGAGAGAGGCAAATGAGACCTCAGTGTGCTGGGAACTGACCCAACTTAGTGTTGTTATTTTACACTGTTATGCTATGCTGTGCTATACTGTGCTATGCTATGCTATGCTGTGTTTGACCTTTATGTGTCAAAAACCATAAACATACAGTATATCATGACTGCATTGTATTCTTAAGTCTGTAAGCCTCAGTAACGTGTCTTGCTGTGTCTTCACCCCGATGTATATTCTCCACCGGGAAATATAATGTAAATATTCAGATTACATCATGATATTGTTGTGACTTGATAATGTTACAAGCCACAGCAATGCGTCTTGCTGTGTTTTCTTGCGTCTCAACGTCTATAAGTCTCGGGAATACATCTTGTCGTGACTCCACTCACGTGTAAATCTCTGAAAATAAATATATTCAAACATTCAGATTACATGACGACTGTTGTCTTCATCAAGTCTGCACTGTGTTACGTGTGAAGGACGACCTGAAGGAGCCTCGGGTCACTGACTGCTGCTGCTGCATAGTCCCCAGGCATGAACAGAGGACAGGGCTGGGCGGGACGAGGCAGGGATGGGTGGGAGAGGAGAGATGGAATTGAGGGGGGACTGGGAGCGTGGTTGGGTAGGAAAAGAAAAATGAGACTGGGGTGAGGTGAAGGGTGGTGGAGTGGTGGATAAGAGACGAAATTGAGGCGTGGGGGGGATATGCGAGCCGAGGGGAGGTGGTGAAGAAGGGAGGGATGTCATGGTTTGGATAAGAGACGAAACTGGTGAGGGTCGGGGAAAGGCGAAGTGAGGGGAAGAGAGGTGGTGAAGAGGGGAGCAGTGTCGTGGGCAAGGCGAGGTGACCAGGTTGTACTCACTAATCAAGGAGAGCAGAGGTCCTCACTCTCATGATAATTACACCAGCAAAGGTGAACATTTCGTGACAGCTGTGGATAATCACCTGTTAGCATGCTTGGGCATCTAATACTTGTAATACGACTGTCGTGTTTGGCAACTAGTGAAGTATTTGTCTCGTGTTTTGTACACGACACTTCGCATGCTTTACCGAAGAGAATTAACAAGGAAAATTCGCTTGTGTGTAAATTTTGTGAAAATTGTATGCTATATCATAAACTTAATTGAATAAAAAAATTAAGAAAAAAAATTAAGGAGTAAATTTTTTTGTGTAGGTAATTTTTTTTTTTTTTTTTTTTTTTTGTGTTTAGAAATTTTTCGCACCATATGACTTTAGTGTTGAAGCAAATTAAATAAACGAATTAATGCAGAACATTACAGAAAACATGAAGGCTATGCTATGAGGAGAAAGCACAAGAAGAACAGGCCATAAGTCAGCAGGCAGTCTTTGATTCCTGCCCTGCCAAAACAATTGCAACATGTGACCGCTGTGTTGCAGCAAATTTAGTTAACCAATTACTGCAAAATATTTCATAAAACCTGAAGGACAAGAGGAGGAAACAAAAGGTAGGTCAGATGATAGCAGACACTGTTTGACTCCTGCCTCGCCTGCCTTACCTGAATCTTATCTGCTCGTATCTCACCTCAGCTTCCCTTCCCTTCCTCCCCTTCCCTCCCCTCACCTCACCTCTCCTCTCGTGGACTCAATCAGTTACACGTCAAAGCTCCCTTTATGGTGTTCCCCGTGATGGGCGGTTCTTAAGTTCAGTTTCGCGTAGTAACTTGATTGAGGAAAAGTATGATATGAGGCCCGATTTTTTTCTGAGGTGAATTGGTCATAAGAGCCTGATATCACCTCCCCGCCTGAACTTATTGCCTCAGGTCCCTCTCAGTTTCTCGCCGCTGCTGTACCTGCCGTCCTTCACCAGCTGAGCGCCTTGATAGCTCCGCACGCCAACACACCGACCCTGCGCCAAAAAAAAAGTCTCGTTTCGCTGTTTGTAATGTCCGAGCGCTGAGGTGTCGGTGTTTCATTCCAGGGTCTTTGTGTGTGTGTGTGTGTGTGTGTGTGTGTGATACGAGATGGTGGTAAGTATTCGTGTCTTGCTTTTACCTTTTCCCTGCCATGCTTGGTTGTGGTGGTGATGGTGGTGGTGCAGTGACGTGGTGCAAGGTGACGTGTCCATACCATCACTATCTCTCTCTCTCTCTCTCTCTCTCTCTCTCTCTCTCTCTCTCTCTCTGCTAAATCTTTCCCTGTTTTAGTGTTGTGGGACCATGTTATCGCCCGTCCTTCTCTGCTTCCTGCTAATTCTTCTGCTTCCTCTCCTCTGCTTCCTGCTGATTCATCCCTACAGTACGTGTTGTGTGACCATAGCATCGGTTTTCCCCCTTATAGTCCTACTAATTCTTCCGGTTCCTTTTCACTGCTTTCTGCTAATTTTTCTCCTGCTTCTGTGTGTTTTGCCACCACCACCACCATCATCAAAAACTCCCCGACCCCTCATTACCACCACAACCATCATATACTACCCGATCTCTCACCACCACCACTACCACCACCACCACTTAGCAGGCCGCCATTCCCGCCAGCAGCAGGCCGCACACGAGCTTCTCTCACGCAGGTAGTTCACGCCCGCCACGCCAGGCTGGAAGGATATGAGGCGCTGCAGATCACACACACACACACACACACACACACACAGACACACACACACACACACACACACACACACACACACACACACACATCAATATTGCGATCAAACTAAAACATTAAATACATGAGGTCCTTGCTTCTTTACTGCTTTACTTCATTACTTCTATGCAATACATCTCAGATCCAGCTTTAAAAATATTTCCTAACTAAAACCTTCACCATACAAACAAATCAAGTACAATTAAATTCCTGTTTCACAAGTATTATTTACCGAGGCAAAATCGTTGCTACCATCCCTACATCAAGCTTTATAAAATGTAGCACACACACACACACACACACACACACACACACACCGCCACTCCCATTCCGTCATTTCATCCCGGACAGTATTCATTGTATCCTGAAGGCGACTGAGTCATTAGTGGCAGTTCCGGCAGCGTACGGGAAGCCCCTCGCCACACACAGAATTATTTTTTATATTGCATTTTTAATCAGACTTTGAACAGCAGCCGCTTTTTAACTATTCACTTCCTGATAAATGCTGAAGCTCTCCTGTCAGTTATGGGTCCGTTTTCTTTCCTTTTTCTTCTCTTTTTTCTGAGAAATGAAAAAAGCTACTTCAATTTCTTTCTTATCATTCTTTGGTCGTCTGTCTGTCTGGGTTTGTCTTTTTGTCCTTGTTCGTTTGTGTTTCTGTCTGTCTGTCTGTCTTGCTCTCTCTCTCTCTCTCTCTCTCTCTCTCTCTCTCTCTCTCTCTCTCTCTCCAGGATAAGGTACCAAACCGGTTAAGAATACAGTAAGGAAGAAAAACTGTTTGGGTGTTTGTTGATGAATATTTATAAACGTCGCTGAAAAGTCTTGTGTGGAACAAAAGAAGGTACTTGTGTTAAATTAAGCTGAGATTCTGCCTCTTACAATGAAACAATAAAAAATAAATAAATAAATAAAGTAAATAAAACATAAGGTCAACATTATAAACGTAGCTTAGAAACTCGTGTAAAAAGTTAAGGAAGGCTTTTTTAAATTAAGCTTAAAAGTTCTTGCCTGAATTGAATTATTGAAATTCTCCTTCACTTTTACTCAATATGAAATTGTAGAAAAAAACAACAACTCAGGTGACAAAAATTTATGTACGTCGTTTTAGAAAGTGTTATATGGAACGATACAAGGAGTGTTGGATGGAATTACTTGGAGTCGTGAGGTGGTTTAAAAATTCCCTTCGCTAGTTAATCTGTGCCTCGTACTTACATAACATAGAAAAGGAAGACAGAAAAAGAGAAAGAAAAAGAGAGAGCTAATTTAGATTTATTACCATAGCAGAGGAAGCTGAATAAAAGAGTAAGGCTCGTTAAATGTCATCATGTGAAGTGGATTTTTATGTTACTTTGTATTTATGTGAAATAGTGAGACAAAAACATATCAAGAGTCTGGTGAGTGTATTAACTTTCAGAAAATAATGTGTAAAGAGAAAAGTGTTGTATATTGACACCTGTGCAGTGGTGAGGCGACTGAGGAAGCTCCTGTCACCATTGAATTTCTGCCTTCAACCTAACCTAACCTAACCTAACCCAACCTAACCTAACTTAACCTAACCTAACCCAACCCAACCCAACACAACCCAACCCAACCCAACCCAATGCAACCCAACTTAACCTAACCTAACCTAGCCTTACTTTAACTTAATATCGGTACGAACCAGTCAGGAAAAGTCAAGTGTGTGGTGACTATTAACGCTGCTTCAGAAAGTACTGTACTATAAATATAGGTCGCATGTGGTGAAATTACTCAGAATGATGAAGAGGTTGAGAAGTCTCCCCTACTAGTGAATGCCCGCCTCGCACTTACCTAACATGAACTACTGAGACGAAAAATAAAGTCTAGTGATTTATAAAATCACTAGACTTTATTTTCCGTGTTAAAACGTAGAAAAAAGTGCAAAAACTTATGTTAAATTAAATTAGTGGGAGTGGTGTGGAGCTTAACCATTCTACGCCTCCACTGATGAATCTCCACCACACACTTACCTCACAGAGTATTAAGAGGGAGACAATAGCAGTGTTCATATAAGGTAACATACAGTGTGGCATAAAAAAGTCATGTTATATTTAATTATTCTGAGTAGTGAGGAGGTCAAACTTTTCACGCCTCCAGTAGTGAAGCTCCACCACATAATTGTGAAATATTAACGGGTAAAGTCTCTCTGGTGATCATATAAAGCATAATGAAACAAAGTAGCATAGAAACTCACGTTAGATTTGATTACTTTAACACGCACACACACACAATAATTCTTCCACATACTCGTACTGGCCTCTTCCTTCCACCCAACCATTCCTCTTCCACTGTTTCCATCCCCACCCAGCTATCCTCACACCCAGCCTGTCATCCTCCTGCCTAGTCATCCCTTTCTTTCCTGTCCTGCCTTATTCCCTATCCAAGTTATTCTCCACTCTGTCCTAGCCATCTCACAACCAGCCTGCCCTACACTACCTATCCATCCCTCGCTCGCCTGACCTTCCTCAACCTCTTGTGACGTCGCAGATCTCTAGATGGA
Source organism: Scylla paramamosain (assembly GCF_035594125.1). Lineage (NCBI taxonomy): Eukaryota > Metazoa > Arthropoda > Malacostraca > Decapoda > Portunidae > Scylla > Scylla paramamosain. The sequence goes on from NW_026973697.1 coordinate 107,783, forward strand.
CGGCACTTGGAACTGAATCCTGAGACGAATCATCTTGGCAGCGCTTACCACAAATAGTTGTATAAGTATACAGGTCTTCTGCAGTTTATTCTTCCTATATACTGATGAGTCTTGCGCACCAGATAACAATATTGCTTCTCCTATCGCCGTTTCCTAGAGTGAGGGGTTGGCTCCTTGTACGAGTCTTCTCTAGTTGTTTCTGTCCATTGCATCTTCCTCTGTGACTCCCATCCTTTCCAGTTCTACCACAATTTCTTCCCTCCATCTCACTCTGTCTCATTGTAAGCAGCAATGTTCCTGCGTCACCTCATCTTTGTTTTTGTGAGTCATGTTAATTACTCACAGCTTGGTTACGAGCTGAAACGCTCGAGCTGCTTCACTGCGTCACTCACTGTTCATGCTCATCTCTATCAGCGTCCACGTCTCCTTTATTGACAGCATAACTCTTATTTCCATATAAAAAAAAAAAAACTATATTAGTATGTAAAAGTATGATACATTCGTGTGAATACAATTTCTTGGACAGATATCACGCCGCTGCCTCTATGTATTTACAGAACAAGCCAGCGCCAAGTACACGAGTTGGGACGAAACGACACCGTGACGCAGTGGGCCTCTGGTCTCGTGGACAGTGATCTGCCGCAAGAGGAAGGATGCACGTGAGTTTTGTCCTGGCCACGGAATTCCGGATAATGCAGGTGTTTGGGAGAGTGGATCATCAGACAGGACTGAGTAGATGCTGAGTCTCGGGAGTGAACTGTGTGGTGCAGGACTGTATCGGTTATGCAGTCTCTTTATAACGAGAGACACATCGTGGAGGAGGCTGGCGAGTGCTCTCAACACACGTGACGGAGCGGCGCCATGGTAACTGTGACCGTGGCCAGGAAGTCTCTTGTGCTGAACACTACAATGTTGTGTTATCAAGACTGTTTATTGGTGCAGCGCATACAGTCGGATCACTAAGCGTGTTGTAGTGATGAAACTATGGAAACTATGGCGAATGATTATTGATCGTTGGAAAAAAGCATAGGTGTGATAATAATTCGGTGCTTGAGTTACACTAACACTCCATCACTACCGCCACCACGGCCATCACCACCATCACCACCGCCATAACCACCGCCGCTACTAAGAGTAAGTACATGATTCTTGTTCTCGTTAGTAGTGATAGGAAGGAAATATCTCCATTTTTCCCCCGTATACTGTGGAAATGCTGCCTCAACACACCGCCGCCGCCGCTATGAGAAGTACATGATTCTTGTTCACCTTTACAGTGTTGTGTTGGTGGGTGGCTGCGGCTGCGATAGAAAGTATTGTTACACCGTTATGATATCGCTGGTCGTGCGAGTGAGGTAACAATTCCTAGTATTAAGGAAAGGTCACATTGTTTGCTACAGAAGACCATACGGCATGGAAGTGGGGGGGGGGGGGCGGTCTTTTGATGAATAAATAAAGACCAGGAAATTATATTTTTTACACGTATCGTTAAGCTGAAGTACCATGCTTAGTAGTAATCAAATTAAACAGTATAATATCAAATGAAAACCATAGATATACTCACCAGCACACACACCTACGGTACACTGAAGCCACAGAAAAACCTATAAAGATACGGAAGAAGCATTGAAAAGACACAAGACCCGGAACCCCGGCTGCACTTCGCTCCCGGCTTCACATTCCCGGCTAAAACCAGCCAAGAATTGCACTTTTTAAAAAAATCATTATACACAGAGAGAGAGAGAGAGAGAGAGAGAGAGAGAGAGAGAGAGAGAGAGAGAGAGAGAGAGAGAGAGAATGTACGTGGTGTGTTTTACTTCTCATACTCATTTCCAGCATTTTTTTTCTCCTGTCGCTAAAGATTATGACCGCGCTGCCAGGGACTTTGTACTTACTCTCACCATTTTTCAGTCCAGTTCACTAATGCAGGAGTAAAGCCACATTTTCTCTCTTTAATCTCTTGTAATTGTCAACACCAGAAGGATCTCCATTTTTTCTTATTTAAGCCACATTTTTTCTCTTTAATCTCTTGTCAACACCAGAAGGATCCCCATTATTTCTTATTTAAGACACATTTTTTCTCTTTAATCTCTAGTCAACACCAGAAGGATCTCCATTATTTCTTATTTATCTTCCTATGAGTTGAATTAGTTCAGTGAAGGAATACCATGACACACCTGGAACTGGTCTTGGTGTCTGGAACTTTTCGTTTTGTTGTTTT
>NW_026973697.1:115000-117500 GCF_035594125.1 Scylla paramamosain
TCTGACACGGAAGCAGTAGTCATTCCAAGGAAAATCAGCAAAATACCTCCTCAGGTCCCCCCAACTAGCAGAGGCAAAACGCCAGAGGCACCTTCGCTTAGGGGGATCCTGAGGAGGGATTGGAGCGATAGGACAAGATAAAGATATGAGATTGTGATCGGAGTAGCCCAACGGAGAAGAAAGGGTGACAGCATAAGCAGAAGGATTAGAGGTCAGGAAAAGGTCAAGAATGTTGGGCATATCTCCAAGACGGTCAGGAATACGAGTAGGGTGTTGCATCAATTGCTCTAGGTCGTGGTGGATAGCAAAGTTGTAGGCTAGTTCACCAGGATGGTCAGTGAAGGGAGAGGAAAGCCAAAGCTGGTGGTGAACATTGAAGTCTCCAAGAATGGAGATCTCTGAGGGAGAAGGCTTTCATTTTTTTTTTTTTTTTGGTACTAATGGCAGTCATCAAGTCCGTCAGTTAGTCCGTCATTTAATCGTCACTCAGCCAGTCAGTCAGTCTGTTAGCCGGTCAGTCAGATAGGCAGCCGGACATACGTAGAGCGCCAGACGCCATGACTGAAAAGTTTAGGCAGAAATAATGTGTTCCGTATCGCTGCCAAATATAAATATGTTCATTAATTTTATTTTACAGGGAGGCTTTTTTGCCATGAAGTATTTAAAGTGAGGTCAAATAATATTCTCGTGAATAATTAAATCGGATCAAAATTGAGATTTTGGAAATAACTTTTACATATTATTCGTGAAATAAAAAGGGTGGTCACACGGCCGGGGATCAGCGACACCCGCGCCTGTGACTCCACCAGGACTGAAATAAATGTGGTAGTGGTTTATTTTTAGAGGCTGCTAATTATAAGGTAAGGTAGAAAAATAAGGTACGCTGAGGTCATGGATGGAGTAATGAGTGTGAGTTAGTGTGGTAGTAATGAGTGGTCAATAATGAATAAATAAATTAAATAGAAAAATATAAAAGTTAACATGAGAGAAAGATGACACGGAAAGTTACGTGGCATTTGTCTTTCTTTTGACGACAGAGAAATAACATTGTTTTGTTTGCCACACAGAACCATTGTGAAGGACACTGACAAAACTAGAAGTGTGGGAAAGAGAAGCAGCCTGGATAGTTAACATGGCATTGGAGTTATTTCAGCTCGTGACGTGACCAGCACAGAGAAGCAATACAGTTCAGGTTTACCACACAGAGAACCTTTACTGAAGCGATACTGAAAAAAAGATACAAGTGTAAGAAAGAGATGAGAAGGTGAATTTTGTGGCAGGCTTATGTTATTTCCATCACGGAGACGAAAATTAATATACTCGTACCTTACACATAATACACAAGTTACTGTTGTGAGAAAGACGCACAAATGCAAGAAAGAGATGAGACATGGAGAATTACGTGAGGGTTGTTTTGTTTTTTTACCCTCCTCCCGCGGCCTCGCTGCACAAGACTTTCTTCTTTCTCTCACCCCTGTTCTGTCCACCTCTCTAACGGAAGAGTTAACCAGTATTCTCAATCATTCATCCCTTTCTCTGGTAAACTCTGGAACACCCTGCCTGCTTCTGTATTTCCACCTTCCTATGACTTGAATTCCTTCAAGAGGGAGATTTCAAGACACTTATTCATCAATTTTTGACCACTGCTTTGACCCTTTTATGGGACTGGCATTTCAGTGGACATATTTTTTTATTGGATTTTTGTTGCCCTTGGCCAGTGTCCTTCCTATATAAAACACACACACACACACACACACACACACACACACACACACACACACACTGTTAGGTTACGTAATATGTACATACCAAATTATTACATAAATAGGCCAACACAATTCAAATATGTGTTCATGCAAAGTACAAGTTCAAGTGTGATGAAGAAATTATCTTTGTTTTTGAGGATGGTGCTACGCATGTTTAGATAAATAGTGTGCAAAACACCTCAATAGTTTTTCTAATTTCTTAATTAGTAACAGTATGTATCATTATATATGCATACACTTTTTTTTTATTCATTTTTTTGCCATTGCTTACAGTGTATTTCATTTGTATGTATTTTTTTTTCTTGTATAATATTATGCACATTCTGTTTATAATTCTGTATATAATGTTTGTATTATTTTGCTGGAGAGCTGTGCTACATACTTTTATATAAAGTCTGAGCTTACTCAATAAATTCAATTCAATTCAATTCAATTCAATTCAATTCAATTCACACACACACACACACACACACACACACACACACACACACACAGAAAAACACACCTACACCCATACACAATGTAAGAGATAATACGGAGTTTGTTACAAGGTTCGGGGTTATCAATGTAGTTTATCTTCGCCTACACTGAGGAAACCTATAAGAGACAGACGTGTAGCGTACATGATGTGTAGTCACCGCCGGACCTCACCAGACATGAATAAATCTGAAGCGTACATCAAAAAAGCGGGATAAAGGAGGATTCCATGTCTTACAATAGCAGTTCCCGGGAGA
>NW_026973697.1:122500-185000 GCF_035594125.1 Scylla paramamosain
ATTTATTGCTTTGCCTCAGCCGGTGCAAGTGCGTGCGGTGGTCAGAGCGGATCAGGAGGCTTTCCACTGAATGGCGGGTTCGGGTATATGAGCCCCGCCGGTCGCCTCGCCTCGCCTCGCTTTGTTGAGGAGTAAGAGACGTCCAGAGAGCTGAGTCCACTCGAGTCCAGCCCTCCAGGACCTGTCTTGCTTCTCAGGACGTGCTGAAACGCTGCTTTTCATTTTTTTTTTTTTTTTTTTTTTTTTTTATTGGCTGTGTGTTTCGTCAGTGTTTTGTAGGGTTTGGTTAGAGGTCTTGTGTAACTGAAGACGATTTGGGGAAGAAAACATATCAAGTCGTTGTGATCAAAGGAAAGATATCTTTTCTCACTTTTCACTCATTCACCTTCGCTTTCTGCTTCCTGCTGATTAAAAACTATAGACGCAAGCAACTAGATACATACAAACATTTGTCTAGCACTCAAACCATACAGTGTTCAAGTGTGCTGGAGTCTAAGCTGAAATGAATAATACCACGGAAAATTTTAGATCTCTTGATAAAAGCACGGCGAAAAAGGTTTTGTTGGCAATGGTACAACCTTATAGTGCTTGAACTCTGAACGAAGCAAAGCCTCATTCGCTTCACTCGAGCAGACAAGAGGAACTCAAATAACAAGATTTAAAAGAACACGGAAGAGCGAAGAAGAGCAGAGTGGGAGAATGGAAGGGAAGAATAAATGAGAGGAAGAAATAAAATGTTGCGAGAGGGAAGAGTGGAAGGCCAGTTTTCAGGCTCAGGTTCAAGGTTGGTTTAGTGTGGTGCTAACGAGCCGGTGCGTGGAGAGCTGTGCGGGGCTTGTGTTCCAGGCATCCCGCTGCGGTGTGAGGGGAGGAGCCCGCCACCGCGCCAGCAACTGAAGTGAAAGGAAATGTATTGTGAAGGATACTGTGAGGCGGTGAGGTTGAGTACTAACGAAGAAAAAAAAAAAAGTTGGCAGAAATGTACCAAGAGTTCTTTCTAATAAAATTAAGTAAAAGAGAATGCAATATAGATACGGTGAGGTTTGCACGCTAATGAATGGACAAAAAAAAAAAAAAAAACTTGCCTCATGTTAAATTAATTATTGAAAGAGTATCACCAATAAAAGGAATTAAAAGAAAATGTAACATTGATGTGGTGAGGATGTGGTGAGGGTGCACGATAACAGATGAACTGTAAAGAATGTATTATGTTACGTGAAATGGGACCAGATTTCTCACCAATAAAGCGAGATAAAAAAAAAAAAAATGTAATATGGATGTGGCGAGGGTGCGCACTGATAGATGGACAAAAAGAATACGTAATGATGAATAAGATGTGGCAGGAGTCCTCACAAAATAAGATGAACTGAAGGAGGATCTAGTATGGCAGCGTGAGTGCACACTTACGGGTGAATTAAAGAAATGTGTTAATATAAAAATGTGACACAATTTCTTACTCTAGGTGCATAAAAAGGAAACGTAGAATATGTGACGTTGGATGTACATTAATGAAAGGACTTACAAATGAATATAACGCAAGAGAGGTTGTGTAGGAAGTTTTCACGAATAATTCAAGTCAAAGAAAATGTGTTGTGAGAAATGCTGTTCGGGTGTGTACAAATAAACGGGCTGAGAGAATACATAATATTGGTAAAAAAAAAGAAAATAAATAAATGAATAAAATAAATAAACTAATAAAGTAAATTGCTTTTATTTCCTTATGAAGAATTATTGATATCTCTGAGTGAAGTAATGAAAGAAAATGCAGACTGATCCAAAAAAAAAGAATAATAGTCTGAGAAAAAGCCATCAGTCACGTAAAGAGTTTTTGTTTATTTACGTTTATAAACATTCATGACTGAAATACTGATAGATGTGACAGGAGGGAGAGAGAGAGAGAGAGAGAGAGAGAGATGCAACCTTTCTCTCAATTTTCTCTCACTCCACGCACGTCACAATTGCGTCACCACTCTCCCTTGACGTCACAGCCTCTCCCTCTCCCTCGTCTCCCTCCATTGCAGAGCTTCCCAACGCTGGAAACTGCCGCGGGTCTTACGTGAGAGAGAGAGAGAGAGAGAGAGAGAGAGAGAGAGAGAGAGAGAGAGAGAGAGAGAGAGAGAGAGAGAGCGCAACAGCAACAACTAAAACATGAAGATGAAGAATATGAATAACAAGAACAAGAACAACAAAAACAACAACGATAATAATAATTATAATAATAATAATCATAATAATAATAATAATAATAATAATAATGGTAATGGCAGTAATATTTCACAGATAATTAAGAAGACGTGGAGTGAAAACAGTGGACGGCTTAAGGCGCGTAATGTTTTTTCTAAATTTGCTGAACGTAATAAATTTCTCGCCTCCTGTCTCTCTCTCTCTCTCTCTCTCTCTCTCTCTCTAGACTAGAAGAATAATTGGCCTAGTCACTTTAATTAGGAGAGAGAGAGAGAGAGAGAGAGAGAGAGAGAGAGAGAGAGAGAGAGAGAGAGAGAGAGAGAGAGAGAGAGAGAGAGAGAGAAGTACATGAATGCAAGAAGGCATGAATTTAAAGACGACAGGAACAAATAAATAAGGTCAAATAAAGGAACTGAATTTCATACTCGCATTCTGAAATTGATTGTTCTCCTAGTGACTGTTTTCAAAGGTCACAAATAATTGTAGATTAAACGAGTACTTACCAAGTATGAAGTTTGATCGTAATTTCACGAACATTTAACTGAGTCACTGAGGTAGGAAACGAGACGCTCACGCCACCAGCTCCACATCAGTCCTTTAGAGAGTAGGTTTGAGGAAGCAAACAAACACCTCATTGAGCAGATTCCAAGTATGTTCCATGAGTGTCTGGGTTGGGTAGGGAGGGCGTTTCCTACCTCAGTGACTCAGTTAAATGTTCGTGAAATTACGATCAAACTTCATACTTGGTAAGTACTCGTTTAATCTACAATATCGCTTCACAACCATTTAACTGACGTCACAAGGTAGACAACGAGAGCTTTAGAGAGGTTCCTCAAACCTACTTTTTGTTTTCCAGTTTAGGCGTATTAGACTTCTATAATAGGGATATTAGAGACCAATGATATAACCCAATTTATTAACAATGTGTGATGCGCCTCCCTGGCGTGTACAAAAGTTGAAAACAACCAAATAAAAATTATACCTATTATAACGGTATAATAACAAGTATTATCCTAATGTGTACTCAATTTTAACAACAGTAGCAAACGTAAAATTGCATACAAAAATAAACATTTTCACAAGACAGGGTCATACATAACTTATGACAAAACTGCCCTGGCAAACTGACCACCTTTGTTGATAGGTTTTTGATAATGCTTAGTGAAAGTTGACTCCTTGGCCCATCCAATGGTTGATATAATAGTGGACAGCGGCAGTTTCAGGGCTGCCTTACTGGATGAGGCCGATCTAGTAGAATGAGGGGAAAAAATAGTCAGGTCAATCCCAGCAGCTTGCATAATATTTTTCGTCCACCGACGTAACGTGTCCCTCGCAGCTAATTTTATTCCCGCGTATGGATTTTGTTCTACTAAGGTAATTCACTATTGTGGCAACAACACATAACTTTTCATCATGGGGATAGGCATTAAAACTCAACTCGGACAAATGGTCACCTGGCCTCGAAGTTTTAAGTGGATCCCCTATCCTAAAAACAACTCTGGACTCTGAGACAGTCATGTTTCTAGTGTCAAGTAAGTGTAACGTTTGTCCTCGTAACGTTTGTCCTCGTTGACCAGTCAATAATAGCATAAGAATTGCCAGTTTTCTGGAAAGTTGAATGAGTGATAAATCCTTATTTTGCCCTAAACTTGTCAAGTGATCCAAGACTAATTTAAGGTCCCAGGTAATACGGCATCGGGGAAAAGCTGGTCTTTCCCTAAAAACTGCCTTCATAAATCTGGTCACTAAGGGATGTTGTCCTGCCGGCCGGTCATTAATATTGGTTACGGTAGAGATGGCTGATCTTATGGTGTTCATTGAGCTGTAGCTTCGCCCTTTTGCACTCCTAAATTCTGACAACAAATATTGGAGAAATATATTCAAAGGTGGATGAAATGGATCAATTTCCCCGCAGATGCAAAAAGACATCCAGCGTCTGAGAGGTGGCCCATATTGTGATTTTGTGCTATCTCTCCATGACGTAAGGAGAAATTGGGCAACCTCTGCCGAAAAGCTTTGATTTTCGTACGATTCCCTGATAAAATCGCTGCCGTTAACACCAACCTCTGAGCCTGTGGATGGCGTTGAGTAGGATGTTGTGGAAGAACTAGGGAATTTTTGGGGAGAAGAACGGGAACTGCTGCCATTAGCTGGAGAGCTTTGGGGAACCAAAACTGGGTCGGCCACAGTGGGAATATCATCAGTATTGATGCCTCGTCTTCTTGGAGTTTCTTCAAGACTCTTGAGATGATCCTGAAAGGCGGGAAAGCGTAAAAATTTCCATTTGACCAGGGCAGTGTGAAGGCATTAATGTGTGTGGCAGATGGATCTGGTTTCCAGGAGACGTAGGCAGGCACTTGTGCATTAATTCGTGTAGCAAAGAGATCCACATCCGGTGTATAAAAAAGTTGGCAAAGTCTATTGAAAACACGAGGGTGTAACATCCATTCACCATCCAAATTCGTAACTCTGGACTCTGTCTGCTTCAACATTACGTAACCCTTTTACATACTGTGCCGATAGGGTAATCCCCCTTGACTCAGCCCATGCAAAAATTTGTTCAATTAATGAATTAAGGTAAGGTTTACTACTACCACAACGTTCAATACAGGCAACTATAGTGGAATTATCCGAGCGATGGCGGATATGTGTTCCCCTGATATCTTTACAAAGGGACTTTAAACCCAAGAGAATGGCTTTTAATTCTAAGCAGTTGATATGATCCAACTCCCTATACGCCCAGTGACCACCTGTCTTAACGTCTCCCATGACTGCACCCCAACCTGTCAGGGAAGCATCCGAGAACATAACCAGTTGGGGGGAAGAGGATCGTAATGATTTAACCTGATAATCTACACTTTCAATCCACCATTGGATTAATTCCCGGGCATGATCATCCAGAATAATTTTTGAATTATAATTTCCATGGTATCTGGCAAGTTCTCTGTTACGAAAAATTTCGAGATATTTGTATCTAAGTGGGGCCAATTCTATAGCAGGATCCGAGGCCACGGCCAAACCAATGAAAGAGGACAAGTCAAGCAAGGTAACTTCCCCCTTCAATAGAAGCCGACCTTGCGTCTTTATGCGGTCTTTCTTAACAGGAGGCAAAGCGGCCGTCATAGCAACAGAGTTCAGCACAACCCCAAGAAAAGTAATTTCCTGTGTGGGTTCCAGAACTGATTTCTTGACATTTATCGTGAGCCCCAAAGAGTCAAAAAACTGCATGGCATAGTGTGCATCCCTTGTTAATTCCTCTTCCGACTCTGCAATGAAAATAGAGTCATCCAGATAGCATACAACCAATATTCCACGTTTTCTAAGATGCGATAGGGCAGGCTTCAGTAATTTCGTAAAAATACGAGGGGCTGACGTCAAACCTTGTGGTAGACAAGTGAAACGAAAGAACTGATCTTTCCACATAAACTGTAACCATTTTCTATCCTCTGGCTTAACAAAAACTGAAAAATAAGCATCTTTAAGATCCATGGTAATGAAAACAGTGTGGATGAATTAACTGTATCACATCCTTTAGAGTATCTAATTTAAAATGGATACGAGTAATATGATTATTAAGTTCCTTGAGATTGAGGATGACTAGTAGTACCGTCAATTTTAGTAATAGGGAACACATTAGAAAAGAACCCATGCTTCTCTGGCTCACATCGTTCAATTATTTGTTGTTTAAGGAACAATGAAAGAGCAATATCCAGGGCATGGCTATCAGCCGTTGACAATTTCAAAGGGCTAGGTGGATTATTCTGGCTGGGTAGACTGGCAAAATCCAGAAATTTACCATGTACCACATTGTGAATAAAAATGTCCTTTGTGAGTGATCCCCATACTGAACTGGCATAAAAAATTTTACCTCCCTTAAAATTATCTGGAGTATTAATCATTGGGGGTAAAACAGTACTCACCCTGGGGTGGCTTATTGGTGGAGTTTTGGTAAATGCATCCCTCTCCCCTGGGGATGCTTCTGGCCTAAAAAAGGCCTTGGCTGGTTATATAGCCGAGAATGCGAGGAAACCTGATAGGGCCGCCTAGTTTGCTTGTTTGAAGCATACCTCCTCCCAGAAGACTTGTAAGGACGGTATGTAGGCCTTCCCAGTTTCTTTGTTTTATGTATTTCCTCGCATTTCTTAGTCACATCAAACGGAAAAAGAGCATCTTGTCCAACCTCATACTCCCACTTGCAAAGCTCGGCCAAGGCAGAGTCGTGAACATGGAGCCGTGCAACTTCTTTCCGTAGTTGATTAATGTAATTAATAACAGAGGAAAGCAGCCTAAGACTCATGTTTAGTCCATCTAAGTATGAATTTATATTTTTTCCTTTCTTTTCCCCGATATCGCTTATGCACAGTGCAATAGGAACTAAAGCTTTTGAGATCAGGCCATTAGTTTGAGTAAGCTTGGCGTCAATCAATTTTCCACCAAAACTCATCGCTTTGGAAACAGCAGCGTTGGTCACCGGAACTTTTAGGTTTGGCACATTGCTTGGGAGCTTGATTTTTTCACAAGTAGATTTTATACCTTCAGCGGAGGGTCGACGTCTCAAACTCAAGTTCAGGATGGAGGCCAAACGCTCAGAGAGGGGCTCACCTTTCTGTTCCTCACTATGGAAAAGACCCGAGAATTCCCCTAATGCCTTAAGAAAATCAACCTCATCACAGTCTTGGGACGCAGGCATGGAGTGGAACGTGTCCAATTCATCCAAAGGGTCAAGCAAACCCACTGAATTTACTGTGGCGTCTTCCTTAGACGAGGAAATGTCATGAAGGCCACGAATATTTTCACAGTTATCGTAAGGCTCATCTTCCCGTACTGGGTTATTGTCGAGTTTTTCAATTAAATCACTCAACAATGCAGATAGCCGGTTGATAGTTTCACCGCCAGACGAGCACTCGGTTGTTGTGTTAGCGCGACTTGGGCCGGCCACAGCTGGTGGTGAACCACACTCGGGCCGTGGTTGACTAGGGCCGTCCTTCACTCCCGTGTCCTGGGTGGCCCTCCTTTTACTGGCCGGTAAAGGCACAGAGTCTTTCTCACGTCTCTTCTTCTCAGAGGACGACGATGACGAACGCCTTGGCGTTCCGTGAGCCTCGTTCTGGTCCGACATCGGTCTGAACAAAAAGAAACAGTACCGTGTCACATAAAAGCCTTTCAAACACACAAGGCGAACAATATATGTCCATGGATCATATATGTTACTTCCACCAAGAAGGGACGGTTCGTCGGAAGGTGAAGGCTTACCAGGCTACGTGGAAAAAGTCGGTGAAAGGTGAAAAACTAACTGGAGCAGGAGAGGTCTGGACTGCGTGGAGGCCAGGCTGTGAACTGATGTGGAGCTGGTGGCGTGAGCGTCTCGTTGTCTACCTTGTGACGTCAGTTAAATGGTTGTGAAGTGAAATCAGTTGGATTCTTGTTGATGTTTTCCTCATTAATGGTACTGAAACCCTGTTAACCCTTTGACTGCCATTGGTACACCTTTCCCTAATTACCAATCACTCTGAGGCATCTTTACTTGTTCTACAGCCACATCCAATCCTTTGAACTGGGAAGAAATTGAGAAATGTATTCTTTTTTTCATCGCTAACTTTCTCGTAGACGCTTATAAAGACATGACGCATTGCTTCTGGTGCTGCTGACTGTTGTGTGTGGCAGTGGAAGGGTTAGTCTGTCGGCACAATTATGAAACGATCCTTGAAAACGTCAGTAACTTCCTCTAATTCCTCGCGATTACGTATCATTACAACAGTGAAAGTGTCCTTGAAATGCTATTTAAAATTCCCTTAGAGATTTTATTCTCTTAAAATTTCATTCTGATCATGAAAGTATTTTTGAAGACTTTAATATCTACAACTGCAGTACCTTCGAAAATCACAATAATTTCAACTACAGTCCTTTAATTGATGAAAGCACCTTTGAAACCTCCAATAATTTGTACTGGAGCTTGTTAAACTACAAATGGAATCATGAAAACCTCAATGAATTCGACTTAAACCTGTTAAATTACCACTGGAATCATGAAAAACCCAATAACTTCCAGCATGTTAAAACCACGAGAATCATAAAAAAAAAAGAAAAATGAAAACTCCCAATAACTTCCATTAGAGCCTTTAAAACTACCCCTGATAAAAAAAATAAAAAAAACACTCCAGTATCTTTCAGTACAGTACTGTCTGTCAAAGCATTCGAGATAAGACGCTTGGGGAAATGGTGTGGTGTGTGTGTGTGTGTGTTGTGTGTGTGTGTGTGTGTGTGTGTGTGTGTGTGTGTGTGTGTAGGTGTGAAAAAATAAAATCACTATGTTCATTTTGTTCACAGGGAGATTATAACCACTGCGGAGAATAGTGAAGTGTATGAAGTGTTTATGCAAAGTATGCCTCATGAAATGACACTTTACGAAGGCCTGTGCAAAATTTAGTTAGTTTGAGTAAGACCCAAAGTTTTCAGTCTCTCCACAAATTAGGAAAGAGATTTATGGATTGATTAAAAATGCTTATCAATTGCTCTCTCTCTCTCTCTCTCTCCTCTCTCATCTCTCTCTCTCTCTCTCTCTCTCTCCTCTCTCTCTCTCTCTCCTCTCGCTCTCTCTCTCTCTCTCTCTCTCTCTCTCTCTCTCTCTCCTAATTAAAGTGACTAGGCCAATTATTTAATTAAAAATGACGGGAAGGCGAGGAGGAAGAGGAGGAGGAGGAGGAGGAGGTGGAGGTGGAGGAGGAGGAGAGGAGGAGGAGGAGGAGGAGGAGGAGGAGGAGGAAGAAGAAGAGGAGCTGTATTAGTAATAGCAACAGGAGGAGGAGGAAGAGGAAGATGAGGAGGAAGAAGAATAGTAGATAATAAAGCAAGAAAGGAGGAAAGGAATAAAGATAGAGAAATAGATGAATCAGATTTTCCTCTTATAAGTTTTTGTGCTCTTTTTTTTTTTTCTCTATCTCTTTCCTTCATTCCCTTCTCCTCTCTGCTTCCTTCTCCCATTACTTTCCTTTTTTTTTTCTTCCAACTGCTTTCTTTCCTCCTGTCCTTCCTTTTAACCCTTCTTCTTCATATTCACTTCCTATCAAGTTTTTTCCCCCGTTTTAATTTTTATTTCCTCTCTATTTCCTAATCTCTTTCTTTAATTTTTCTCTTTTTTTCCTATGATTTCATTTTTTTTCTTTCAGCTCTTTATCTGGTAGAATTTCGTCTGTTTCTCAATTCTGTTAATTTCTCTCTCTCTCTCTCTCTCTCTCTCTCTCTCTCTCTCTCTCTCTCTCTCTCTCTCCTCTCTCTCTCTCTCTCTCTCTCTCTCTCTCTCAATTTTCCACCCGAATTTTGCTAGTGGTAGGAAATGGACAGAAAGAGAGAGAGAGAGAGAGAGAGAGAGAGAGAGAGAGGAGGAGAGAGAGAGGAGAGAGAAGAGAGAGAGAGAGAGAGAGAGAGAGAGAGAGAGCATGTACAATCATTTCCCTTTTCAGATTTTCAGATTCAGATTCAGATTTTTTTTTCAGATTCAGATTTATTTACATGCTCAGACTTTGTGATACAAAGTATGGAGCACAGCTCCTGCAATTATTTCAGATACAAACAAACACTAACAACTTATATAAATCAACTTTCTGTTACCTAAAAAAATTATAGGTAGCTTTTAAAAAAAGAGAAATGTTAGACAAAATATATTGACTTTTACTTTGCATTAATTGGATAAACTTATTCACTGTTGGGTTATTTCTATAATAATTTGGTATATATTTGTTTCTGAGCTCCACGATGTTATCATTAGGGCATGACAATAAAATATGATATTCATCTCCAACAACATTACATCTACATAAAGTACATAATCTTTCTTCCCTATCTATACTATCATATCTTCCTTTCACAACAGGTAGTCTATTGTTATTTGTTCTTATTTTAATCAAAGGCATTCTGATACTCTTTTTAAGTTTCAATAGGTAATCTTCTCTGCAATACAAGTCTTTATACATTCTATAACTCTTACAAAGTCCCTTTGTTGAAATATTTCTAAACCATGATGTTATCCAATGATCTTTAAGTTTGTTTTCAACTGCTTTCCTTAACCATTCTGGATTATTAGTTTGTTGATCCATCCAAATACCTGACATACCACAATTGTTAAGAATATTTCTTATATGGCAAATCCAAGGTGATGAATACATGCCTGTGGAGTCTAAATGTAACAAACTTTTATACATAATCATGCTTAACCTAGTAGTTTTCCCTGTTATTAACCTTGACCAGTAGCCAATCATTCTAGTATTGATAACAATATCAATAGGATATTCCCCTAACTCCCCATATACAATATCAGTGCTTGTATATTTATGTACATGTAATACATGTTTTAAAAATGTCATGTGCAACTGCTTGATTTCTCTAATAATACAGTATCCCCAAATTTCACAAGCATAGGTCATAATTGGCATTACAATGGTGTTAAACAATTCAAGTTGCAGATCAACTGGTAGATCATGTTTGCGGCATTTTCCAATTAGTGAATACATAGCTCTTGTTGCTCTTTTCTTAAGGTCCAATTGACCATTTCTAAACCTACCATTATAATTGAATAAGACACCAAGATATTTGTATTCACCAATTGTATCTATAATTTCATCACTAAATACAAAATGAAAATTGTCATAATTAAGTCTTCCTCTGCTGAATACAACAATTTTTGTCTTATTTTTGTTTACCTCTAATTTCCATTTGTCACAATATAACTCCAATGCATTAAGAATATTCCTCATTTCCTCTTCCGAATTAGCTAGAACTACTGTGTCATCAGCATACATCATTATCAATAAATTCAATTGTAAATCAAGGTAGTTATCATCAAATAGTAAGTAATTACATCTGTTTTCTATTAAAGACTTTTCAATGTCATTTACATAAAGGGCAAATAATAATGGAGAAAGATTTTCACCTTGTCTTACTCCTCTATTACAAATAAAAGTGTCTGACTTGTTTCCATTAAACTTAACACATGATTTAATGTTCAAATACATATTTCTAATAACAGTGTGTGTGTGTGTGTGTGTGTGTGTGTGTGTGTGTGTGTGTGTGTGTGTGTGTGTGTGTGTGTGTGTGTGTGTGTGTGTGCTCTCTTTCCTGATATCATCAAGCGTGAAAAGGACCACAGCCTACGCACACACACACACACACACACACACACACACACACACACACACACACACACACATACACACACACACTGAATGAGGGAAACACGAAAAGTCTATTTTATCTCAAAGGAATTTGAGTGAAAACTGAAAGCAAGATACGAGAAGAGAGAGAGAGAGAGAGAGAGAGAGAGAGAGAGAGAGAGAGAGAGAGAGAGAGAGAGAGAGAGAGAGAGAGATGCAAGGAGGAGAGAATGAGATAAAGATAGGAGTGAAGAGCAGAAGGAAAGAAAGGAAGGAGGGAAAGGAAGAAATGAAGAGAACGAAAGAAGGAAGGAAGGAAGGAAGGAAAGAAAATGAGAGAGAAGAAAGGAATGGAAGGAAGAAAGGTGTAAAGAACAAGAAATGAAAGGAAAGGAAGGAAAGAAGGAGGGAAGACGAAAAGACAAGAATGAAGTGCGGGAAGGAAAAAAGAAAGAAGGAAGGAAGGGAGGAAAGAAGAAAAGGAAGCTGAAAAAAGTTAGAAAAGAAGAAAACCGAAAGAGAGAGAAGGAGAGAGATAAAGAAAGAAAGAAGGTGAAAAGGAAAGGAGGAAGAAAGAAAGGCGAAAGGAAAGGAAAGGAGGAAGAAAAGAAGAAAGGAAGGAAAAGAGGACAAGAGATACAGGAAAAGAGGCGAGGAGGAGGCAAAAATGAGTGGTGGTGTAAAATATCACATCCTCTGGGGCTTCAAAACGAACTCGTATGCTCAGAAAAAGATCACATATTTCCCACCATCTCTCTCTCTCTCTCTCTCTCTCTCTCTCTCTCTCTCTCTCTCTCTCTCTCTCTCTCTCTCTCTCTCTCTCTCTCTCTCTCTCTCTCTCTCTCTCTCTCTCTCTCTCTCTCTTTATCTAAACAATTAAACACACATGTTCATTGTGGCCTTTGCTTAAGTTATCTTTGTGGTGTATAACTATTTTAAAGCATTACTGTGTGTGGTATAATAAATATTAATATTTTGCTAAGATGTATAGGCACATGTATGTAACCAGTGATTAAATCAATGTATAAATAATAAGCAAATAAATAGATTAATAAACTAGAAAATGATATGGTTATATATGTACAGTACTTACAATAGAGGTCATATGCATCTATATGGCATGTTCACTGAAGGTCAGACACGACCATATTTTTGTGTCTTTCTTATGGAGGGTTGAGAGTCTGAAGGCGTAACCACTTGTGTGTGGACACTTTCATCTGCTGTGTGGACAGACGTCGTACGTCCACCACAGCCGTGAGGGTGTTCCACCACACAACAGTGGCGGAGGAGAAGGCCCGTTGGTGGGTGCTGGAGCGAGACCCTGGCACCTCCAAGAGGAGATCGTTGCTCAATACCGTTCTCGTATTGCGCTCAGATCTCCTCCAGGTAGCCCTCAGGTCTGCTAGCTGAGGAACATTCTGGATCTGCGCCTTATGAAGCACTGTCAGCGCTGCAACTTTCCGGCGATGATCCAGAGTGTCCCTCAGCACCGGCCCATCCTTCTGTATCTGCTGCTGCTGCTGCTGTTGTCGCTGCCGCCACGGTTGCTGGCGAGGCTGCGTCTGTCTGGCGCCACTGATGAGGCGCTCTGCCCTCCTTTGCACTTTGTCCAGCAAGTTGAGATGACATCGGGCACTGGACATCCACGTGAGCGGCGCGTACTCCATGATGGGCCTGACCTGAGCCTTGTACAGGGTCAGGAGGCCATCGGAGTCAAGGAGGTGCCTCAGACGCCTCAACAGTGTCACCTTCTGAGACGCTTTTCGGGCCACGTCCTCGAGGTGACGGTCGAAGAGCAGCCGCGAGTCCACTTCCACGCCAAGGATGTTTACGCTGTCCTGCAGAGGGATGCTGTTGTCTCCCATCTTCAGCCTTCCACGCACCTCACGCGCGTCCTCGTGAGAGTGGGATACCACCATGGCCTGAGTCTTTTAGGGGCAAACTTGACTTGCCACCGGTCGCCCCAGGCCATGATGTCTGAGAGCAGTGCATTGGCTCTCTCTCTCTCTCTCTCTCTCTCTCTCTCTCTCTCTCTCTCTCTCTCTCTCTCTCTCTCTCTCTCTCTCTCTCTCTCTCTCTCTCTCTTAATCTTTACCTTATCATTTTCTCTTTCCCCACTCTTCTTTCTTCTTAATATCTCCTTTCTCATTCCTTCCTCTTTCACTCTCCCCTCGCTTGCTCTCTCTAGTTATCATTCCTCTCATTTTCCATTTCTAATTCTCTTCCTCTTAGCATCCTCCTTCTCATTCCCTTCCCTTCGCTCTCCCCCGCCTGTTGTGCTCTGACCCACTTCCCATCGCCACGGGAAGACACAGGACACGGAGATACGCTCAACATTCTTGACCTTTTCCTGACCTCTAATCCTTCTACTTATGCCGTCACCCTTTCTTCATCGTTGGGCTCCTCCCATCATTATCTCATATTTTTATCTTGTCCTATCGCTCCAATCCCTCCTCAGGATCCCCCTAAGCGAAGGTGCCTCTGGCGTTTTGCCTCTGCTAGTTGGAGGGACCTGAGGAGGTATTTTGCTGATTTTCCTTGGAATGACTACTGCTTCCGTGTCAGAGACCCGTCTTTGTGTGCTGAGCGCATAACAGAGGTGATAGTGTCTGGCATGGAGGCGTACATTCCTCACTCGTTTTCTCGTCCTAAACCTTCTAAACCTTGGTTTAACACAGCTTGTTCTCGTGCTATACATGATAGAGAGGTGAGCCACAAAAGGTACTTAAGCCTTCCATCACCAGAATCTCATGCACTTTATATTTCTGCCCGGAACCATGCCAAGTCTGTTCTCCAACTAGCCAAAAACTCCTTCATTAACAGAAAATGTCAAAACCTTTCAAGATCTAACTCCCCTCGTCATTTCTGGCATCTAGCCAAAAATATCTCCAATATCTTTGCTTCTTCTTCTTTCCCTCCTCTATTTCAACCAGATGGCACCACTGCTATCACATCTATTTCTAAAGCTGAACTCTTCGCTCAAACCTTTGCTAAAAACTCTACCTTGTATGATTCTGGGCTTGTTCCTCTTTCTCCTCCATCCTCTGGCTACTTCATGCCACGTATTAAAATTCTTCGCATTGATGTTTTCCATGCCCTCGCTGGCCTAAACCCTCGGAAGACTTATGGACCTGATGGGGTCCCTCCTATTGTTCTCCGAAATTGTGCCTCCGTGCTTGCACCTTGCCTAGTCAAACTCTTTCAGCTCCGTCTGTCAACATCTACCTTTCCTTCTTGTTGGAAGTTTGCCTATATTCCACCTGTTCCTAAAAGGGGTGACCGTTCTAATCCCTCAAACTACCGTCCTATTGCTTTAGTTTCCTGCCTATCTAAAGTTTTTGAATCTATCCTCAACAGGAAGAATCTTAAACATCTATCACTTCACAACCTTCTATCTAATCGCCAGTATGGGTTCCGTCAAGGCCGCTCTGCTGGTGATCTTCTGGCTTTCCTTATTGAGTCTTGGTCATCCTCTTTTATAGATTTTGGTGAAACTTTTGCTGTTGCCTTGGACATATCAAAAGCTTTTGATAGAGTCTGGCACAAAGCTTTCATTTCCAAACTACCCTCCTACGGTTTCTATCCTTCTCTCTGTAACTTCACCTCAAGTTTCCTTTCTGACCGTTCTATTACTGCTGTGGTAGACGGTCACTGTTCTTCTCCTAAATCTATTAACAGTGGTGTTCCTCAGGATTCTGCCCTGTCAACCCACTCTCTTCTTATTATTCATTAATGATCTTCTAAACCAAACTTCTTGTCCCATCCACTCCTACAGTGATGATACCACCCTGCACTTTTCCACGTCTTTTCATAGACGTCCAACCCTTCAGGAGGTAAACATATCACGCAGGGAAGCCACAGAACGCTTGACTTCTGATCTTTCTAAAGTTTCTGATTGGGGCAGAGCAAACTTGGTATTGTTCAATGCCTCAAAAACTCAATTCCTCCATCTATCAACTCGACACAACCTTCCAGACAACTATCCCCTCTTCTTCAATGACACTCAACTGTCCCCCTCTTCTACACTGAACATCCTCGGTCTGTCCTTTACTTATAATCTGAACTTCACATCTCATTTCTAGGTAAAACAGCTTCTATGAAGTTAGGTGTTCTGAGACTTCTCCGCCAATTTTTTTCACACCCCCAGCTGCTAACTCTGTACAAGGGCCTTATCCGTCCATGTATGGAGTATGCTTCACATGTCTGGGGGGTTCCACTCATACTGCTTTTTTAGACAGGGTGGAATCAAAAGCTTTTCGTCTCATCAACTCCTCTCCTCTAACTGACTGTCTTCAGCCTCTTTCTCACCGCCGCAGTGTTGCATATCTAGCTGTCTTCTATCGCTTTTTTCATGCTAACTGCTCTTCTGATCTTGCTAACTGCATGCCTCCCCTCCTTCCGCGGCCTCGCTGCACAAGACTTTCTTCTTTCTCTCACCCCTATTCTGTCCACCTCTCTAACGCAAGAGTTAACCAGTATTCTCAATAATTCATCCCTTTCTCTGGTAAACTCTGGAACTCCCTGCCTGCTTCTGTATTTCCACCTTCCTATGACTTGAATTCCTTCAAGAGGGAGGTTTCAAGACACTTATTCATCAATTTTTGACCACTGCTTTGACCCTTTTATGGGACTGCCATTTCAGTGGGCATATTTTTTTATTGGATTTTTGTTGCCCTTGGCCAGTGCCCTTCCTACTTAAAAAAAAAAAAAAAAATGTATAGGCGACATCATTAATATAGCAATGTTAATACTTGTGAAATGATTATAATTTATCATTGAAAGCCAAAGTGTACTCGCTACACAGCAAACCATTCAGGCAAATCTTAACGAGTGTTTGCTGTCAGTGAGGCGAGAGTGAAGTGTCGCCTTTCACGCCTCAGCGAGCCACACTCTGGCCTCCTGCCGGGTAGTGTGTGTTGCCTCATAGGAAAGCATACTCGCCTCACACATGACACCTTCGCCACCAGATCATGTGTTCGTTTATCTGTCTGTCTGTCTCTAATATCAGTTGACATGCACGTGGATGCAATTTAATTACTGATTTATTTTTATATCTTTACTTCGGTCCACCGCCCGGCCATCACAAGTCTCCGGAGGATGGTTGCCACCCTTCATGTACAGCGCTGGTGGAATACATGCCTTGTCCTTGCCTGCTAGTTTGTCAATGTTCTCGCAAGAAAAATATATCACACAATGTATATACCAAAGTATATATCATTTTATCTAAATTATCATTTTATCTAAATGAGACGTTGATCAAACATTTAATGGCAATGATGCAGACGTTGTAATGAAGATGAACACAAACACCACGTGACTGCGTGACGCGAGTGGCACAACAAACAATAACAACACACAGCTCGCTCAGTGGGCGTGGTCTTAAGAGCATGATCACTCGGGAACGAAGACACCAAAACGCCTGTAACATAATTCCTTTTTACTTATAGAACTACTAAGATACTCTCATGTATAACACAACTCTTTATTTTTCCACCATCATGGCGACTCCTACACCAGCCTCGGAGTCCCCATCTGGGGAGGGGACCATAAATGTCCCCAGGTCGGACTGCCTTTCTGTCGACGACCCGAAGTGTCTTGACACCCCCCCTCAACTTTTTCTTCATTAACTTGTGCAACATTCGCGGTCTAAGATCAAATTTTCAATCTGTAGAACACCACCTCTCCTCTTCTAAACTTCATTTTCTTTTCCTCACTGAAACTCAGGTGTCTGAGGCAACTGACAGTAGCCTCTTTTCTGTTCACTCCTACTTTCTCTATCCTCATTTTCGATCCAAAGCTGGATGATGCGTTTATGTGTGAAACGACTTAATCTGCTCTTATGCCCACGCTCTTGAATCTTCAGAGTTTTCCACCATCTGGCTACGACTACAGAGTCACTCTCAAACTAAATTCATCTGTGCTGTATACCTCTCACCTAACTCCTCTGTTTATAAGAAATTCTTTGACTACTTAACTTCCTAAGTGGAGCACATTCTGACTCTCTTCCCTTTTTTACAGATCTCCGTTCTTGGAGACTTCAATGTTCACCACCAGCTTTGGCTTTCCTCCCTCTTCACTGACCATCCTGGTGAACTAGCCTACAACTTTGCTATCCTCCACGACCTAGAGCAATTGGTGCAACACCCTACTCGTATTCCTGACCGTCTTGGAGATACGCTCAACATTCTTGACCTTTTTCCTGACCTCTAATCCTTCTGCTTATGCTGTCACCCTTTCTTTTCCGTTGGGCTCCTCCCATCACAATCTCGTATCTGTATTTTGTCCTATCGCTCCAATCCCTCCTCAGGATCCCCCTAAGCGAAGGTGCCTCTGGCATTTTGCCTCTGCAAGTTTGGGGGACCTGAGGAGGTATTTTTCTGATTTTCCTTGGAATGACTACTGCTTCCGTGTCAGAGACCCGTCTTTGTGTGCTGAGCGCATAACAGAGGTGATAGTGTCTTGCATGGAGGCGTACATTCCTCACTCTTTTTCTCGTCCTAAACCTTCCAAACCTTGGTTTAACACAGCTTGTCCTCGTGCTATGCATGATAGAGAGGTGGCCCACAAATGGTACTTAAGCCTTCCATCACCAGAATCTTATGCACTTTATATTTCTGCCCGGAACCATCCCAAGTCTGTTCTCCAGCTAGCTAAAAACTCCTTCATTAACAGAAAGTGTCAAAACCTTTCAAGATGTAACTCCCCTCGTGACTTCTGGCATCTAGCCAAAAATATCTCCAATAACTTTGCTTCTTCTTCTTTCCCTCCTCTACTTCAACCAGATGGCACCACTGCTATCACATCTATTTCTAAAGCTGAACTCTTCGCTCAAACCTTTGCTAAAAACTCTTCCTTGGACGATTCAGGTCTTGTTCCTCCCTCTCCTCCACCCTCCGACTACTTCATGCTGCCTATTAAAATTCTTTGCAATGATGTTTTCACATCATGTGTGTTTTCACACACACACACACACACACACACACACACACACACACACACACACCAAAGCGTACCCACCACCACCACCACCACCACCGTCACCACAACAACACCAAAACATCCTCCCTTTCTCGTGGTGGTGATAAATCTGAATGGTAAGGGAAGGGAAAGGAGAGAGGGAAGGAAGGAGGAAGGAAGAAAGGAAGGAAGGAAAAGCAGGGGGGGAGAAAAAGGAAAGGAGTGGAGGGGTAAAAGTGTGGATAGACGAATGGGAAAGAGGGAAGGCAAGTGACACCAACACCGTGGGGGAAGCGAACGTGGATAACAGTGAACACTGGAGAGAGAGAGAGAGAGAGAGAGAGAGAGAGAGAGAGAGAGAGAGAGAGAGAGAGAGAGAGAGAGAGAGAGAGAGAGAGACTGCCACGTGTAGACCAGACCACTTCCTTTAGCTTCTCTCCTATAATAGTAACTATAATATTAATAATAATAATAATACCGCTACTACTACTACTACTACTACTACTACTACTACTACTACTACTACTACTACTACTACTACTAAACTACTACTACTACTACTACTACTACTACTACTACTGCTACTACTACTACTACTACTACTACTACTAGCAATAATCTGTGCACTGTTTTTTTTTTTACATACACAAAACACAGAAAATACACAAAAAATAAAATACAGTTAAACTTTTCATGAATATATAATTCATATAACTGAAATTATTATTATTATTATTATTATTATTATTATTATTATTATTATTATTATTATTATTATTATTATTATTATTATTACTATTATCATTATTATTATTACTATTATTATTATTATTATTTATTATTATTATTATTATTATTATTATTATTGTTGTTGTTGTTGTTTTTGATGATGTTGGTGATGGTAGTGGTGATGATGGTAGCATTCATCTTAAAAGAACGTTGGTTTAAAGGTTCCTGAGCCCTGACTGGCCAGCCAGCAGCCAATAACGAGAGAGCATTATCCTGCCATGTGTAGAAATGTGTAGAAATAAATAAAGAAAGAGATGAACCAGTACAACTAATAAGTACACAAAAAAATAAGTGATTAATTAAATATATATCAATAAACAAACGAAAAATAAATGGAAGAAAAGTATTGAAGAAGAAAAAGAAGAAGAAGAAGAAGAAGTAAAATTCCTTTACGTGCTTATAATAAAAATTACAACAACAACAACAACAACAACAACAACAACAACAATGATAATAATAACAAAAGCATTTCCTTTCTAATTATGCAAAACAATTCAATAAAATAAACAAAAAATAAAATAAGCAACAAATAAAAATGCCAAATAAAAAAATCATGATCACTTTTTATATAAACGCTCCCTCTTGGTCCCTCTCCCTTTCTCCCTCTCCCTCTCTCCCTCCCTTCTCTTTTCATCAATCTCTCTCTCTCTCTCTCTCTCTCTCTCTCTCTCTCTCTCTCTCTCTCTCTCTCTCTCTCTCTCTCTCTCTCTCTCTCTCTCTCTCTCTCTTTCTCTTGTACTTCTTCCTCCTCTCCCTTCCTGCTTCTTCACACTATGAGAATATTCACGAAAAATTACATATTGGCTATGACTTGTGTGTGTGTGTGGGGGGGTGTGCCATATATTTGGTCAGTTTTCCTTCAGCCACTGTCTACACTACTGGTAATTGCACAGTATCCATCATTGCTGTTGTAACTCAACAAAAAATGGAGTGCATTTTCTTCCCTCTGGCTTTTTTTTTTTTCTTTTTCTTTTTCGTAGATATGAGTGTGTTCCTGCGTTGAACAAGTCCATGTATTTTAATTAAGTAGACCTTTGTGTGTCGCTCAAGTACCGAACGGCCTGGAAACACTGAGCCAAAGGGACGCCGCTCAGTCTGCAGCCAGTGTAGCGGCGTATCTTGTGTGGTGCGCGTGTGTATTGCATTGTGTTCCTCCTCAAAGACTTAGTGGTGGTCAAGATAACCAGGATTGGCCAAGCCCTCCCTGAAGTGTGCTACCAGTAGTGTACCAGGTGTGTTGAGTAGCCGCCACGTGTGCAGCCACACGTGTGTTGTGTACAGAAAGATCTTCTGCGTGTTTTGCAAGTTCCATCATGCCGCTGGCCTGGGAAACTGCACCGCCACGATCTCAAACAGAACGCCATTCTGTTGTGAAAGTCTGAGACGCCTCCGTCCCCCTCTCCCACTCCTCTCCCCACCACTCACCAACCACTCCTTCCAGTCCCCCTTCCGCCAGCACCTTCTGCTCCTTCTGCCCTTCTGCGAAGGGGCTGCTAGCCACTACCTGCCAGCACTCCTTCCTGCCCTTACCCGCCTCCCACTTTTTCCTGCCCTTTCCTACAACCCACTCCTTCCTAACCCCAACATCGTCAACAACAACAATAACAACAACAACAACAATAACAGTCGCCACCACCACCACCACCACCCACCACCACCAACAACAACAACAACAACAACAACAACAACAACAACAATAATACAGTAACCAGTGGATTTATTTATTTATTTATTTATTTGTTTATTTATTTATTTATTTTTTTTTCTTTTATTATTTATTTTTTATTTTTTTTATTTATTTATTTATTTTTCTTTTACGTAATGAAGGGAGACGAGCATGAAGCTTTTAGCGAGGCACACAACAGCAGCAAGACAAAGACGAACAATCAAGAGACACACACTGCTTGCTGATATTTGCTTTCTTCAACTTCTCCCCTTTTATCGGAAATAAAACAATCACCGTCTCTTTTAGTCTGGGTCGTGCACAGGGAGAAGGACCGCGAACCTTCACTGAAAGCAAAAAAAAAAGAAAAAAAAAAAAAAAAAAACACGAGAAAACACACACACACACACACACACACACACACACACACACAAATGAGGTAGGGGATGTTACCTACCCCTTTTATCTTTTTTATCAGCGAGATAACAGCTCCTTAGCGTTGAAACAAAGGAATAAGAGGGTGCGAGAGAGAGAGAGAGAGAGAGAGAGAGAGAGAGAGAGAGAGAGAGAGAGAGAGAGAGAGAGAGAGAGAGAGAGAGAAACAGGCAGACCTGGTGGCTGATTGACTGACTAAATGAGATTGAGATTGAGAGGAAAACCCACAGAAAAGGAAAGAAAGAAAGGAGAATAAGAGGACACACACACACACACACACACACACACACACACACACACACACACACATACACACACACACACACACACACACACTTGGTAATAAGGAGACATTATTTACGTAAAGCCCTTCTTGTCAAGCCTAGTAAGAGCCAATGACGCAAACAAAACACTATCAATAATTTTTGTTTACTATTATTCAGTAGGACACACAGCTTCCTGTAATGCGTGTGAACTGTCTTAGCTTAACCACTCTTCATAAGGAAAGTTTAATCTTGAAATGGAAGCCTTTTCCTGTGATAGATCCAACAGGCAGTGAAGTATTCCGAATTACTCTGCGAACAATACCTCAAATAATTCATCTGATTCAGTAACCACAATTAACAACTAACCTCATAAAAAAAAGAAAGAAAAAATGACGTGAAACTCCGGCCTGCAATATCTTAATCATGCAGCTTAAGGTTCAAATCCTGGAACAAAGGACAACACAGGGTCAGACAAGGCTTGGGCAGAACTTTAGCAGCAGACCATTTAAAAATACCTCAGTCATCCCTTGACTCAGTTGACGCCCAGCGGCAGAGGCCCATTTTCTCTGAAGCCACGGAGTTCACAGGGTTCACAAGGAGGGCGAGGCTGCGGGACCTGAGCGGGCGTGCGTGTGGCGATTCGGAAGCCTGGGAAGAAATAAAAGGGGGAAAGAAAAAGTATGTCATTGATAAGATTGAGTCAAAAAAATAAATAAATAAGTAAATAAATAAGAAATAATACTGTAAATATGTAGATAAGGATACAGTCAAAACACGAGAGGCGTGAAAGGAGAATAAAATGGTTGAGAGTGACAAAACAGAAATGTGAGGAGGAAGAAGAGGAATGAGTGTTAAGAAATGATGATAAAACAGGAATGTAGAGCTGAGATACGAAGAGGCTAAAGCAAGGAGAGTATGAAGGCAGAGGAGATGATGAGGAGTGAGGGACAGTGAGTAACAAGGAAGCCGATGAAGGAACGTGACCCGGACACCAAATTAATAATGTTTGTCAAGTAGAAGGAAACAGAGAAAGAAGATGTGGCAACGTGCACGACCTGAAGCATTCGTATCTTTAGTATCTTTAGTACCTTTCCTTCCTCATCCCGTGCCTGCCTGCTCTCCTCCACTAATCCACACTGCGTCACCCTCCACCCTGCACTGCTTATTTCCTCATGTCCCACGCTCACTCTCCACTGCACACTACATCCACTGCCTCGTCCACCAACCCTTCTCCTCCTCATCCCATAGTCCATCCTGCGGCCTTGACTCGCTGGCTGCTTGTTTCCTGTCCATCACTATCCCCTTCACTTCGTGCTTTGCGTTGTTCAACCTTCATTTTATCCTGAGAGCTGTCCTCTCTCACCCCTTCCTTTGCCTTGCCTTCTTTAGAGTGGTGTCTTGTGTTTTACCATGAAACTGCTTTCGTGCTTTTTTTTTTTTTCGATCATATTTCATCGTATCTTTAGTATTTTTGTTTCCCCGTAGTTTTGCCGCGTTGCGCCATTTTATCCCGTTGTTGTGGCGTTTAGAATGAAGCAATTAATATCACTTCTTGTCTAACGCCCCCTGCTGCCCATCAGTAAGAGGAATGGCAGGTGTGAGACTTCCTGCACCGTCCACACTGTCACGAGTTTCACAGAGTTTCACAGAGTTGATCTGTAACGCCTTGTCATGTCATAAGGACTGTTTTCAAAAGACAAAGAAATTACTTTTCTATCTGAAGAGTATTTTTTCGAATAATGAAACAAAATATTTGTTGAACCTCCCCTAAAAACTTGAAAACCCTCACAACTTGTACTAGAGGCTGCTACAGGCGGTCGAGGAGAGACGCCGAGACTCTTGCAAATATCCATATCCCAGTGAAGCCGCGTGGTGTGTTCCTCTGTGTCTGCGACAGTTATGCACTTGTTGTCTCCTTGCATTAGTGAAAGGAATGTTCTCATACGCAAGTGCACCTCTCGTGTGTGTGTGTGTGTGTGTGTGTGTGTGAGTGTGTGACCGCTAGACTTCGTGTACAGGGAAACCACTTCTCCACTCATCATCTCCCAATGTATCGTGGTCACTTTACACTCATTTTTCTATTCTCTGCTTGTGTACTTTGTTTTATTCAATCCTTGTGTTTTGGTATATTTTCTCTTCTCTTGTCAGTGTTTACTTAGGTTTAACAGGAAGGTGTGTGTGTGTGTGTGTGTGTGTGTGTGTGTGTGTGCTGGGTTTGACTTTACGAATTTACGAAACTGTTTAAGGCTCATAAATCTCATAATAAAAGTGTCTGTGATTAATATTCACCTCAGTCAAGCTCCCTACATTCATCTATTTAAAGACCCCTTGATAAAACTGCTCTATAACTTCATGAAAATACGCGATTATGTGCTGAAAGATGATTGAGTAAATGGAGACAAAGCTAGTATAGTTACCCCGAGTAAAGCTGCGAATCGTTTTCTGTGGTGAGCGGTCGGGGACGAAAGATAGTGAAAACGGGCGTTTCTCTCCTCTAGACCAGTGGTTCCCAAACTAGGGGGCGCGAGGAGGATACAAGGGGGGCGTGAATCCATCTGCTCAAAATTATTTGTTTAATTAGAATAATAAAATCATTCAAAGAACAAATATCTGTCATTACATACATGCAAAGTATAATTATAGCAGTCACTCCAACCCGTTTTCTATTAAGCTAGTTCTCTTTACACGTTTTGGACAAGTCAATGATACCAACCACACTGACGCCACTGAGGGACTCGTCACAAACTCCCAATACTCCATCCCGTCAACCTGAGCACATATTCCCCTTGTCCACGGTAGGGATTTATTTCACTCTTCAATTCTGGATCACATACGTGTATGAGTGACATTGTAACCTTGACGATTTGCAAGGGTAGAACGATGCAGAATGGAATGTCTTGTGTGAAATACTCGTTGTGATCGAAAGTGTGAAATGTAAATAATACGCGGTGAGTTTTGTACGCTAGTTTGAATGTATGTGGTGAAGTGTGTGCGTTGATTCCAGTATAGGCGGCGAAAAGTGTGTGTGACAAATTAAGTGTACTGTATATGTTGCTGGGTTGATGGTTCAATCGCCATATCTATTCACTTAATAAAAAACGTTAATAAAAATCTCAGACAGCAGAAAGAAGCGAATCTATTATAAAAAAGTGGAAATGATAAAACAAAGCCAAAAAACACGATAACAGACTAAACCACTGCAAACACAAACTCAACTCTCGACACGTAAGCAAAACTAAACCACCGTGCGCGCACTGCTCTACATCACACCAAAAACGTACCATCATATCACAATTCAGTCATCGCCAAAACCGCTAATATAGGATCCAACAAACAAAGGTACATGAGCACAACTATGCCAAGGTCGACTGTATGCAAAACATCGCTCGTCAAATCAACACATTACATCACAGTATAACTGAGCATTTTCGTGCGTGTAGTTTTACTCCGTTTGCTTCTTCTCGTTGTATTTTCCGCAGTTGTTCTCATTGTCATTATTGTTAAGATATAAGCCACGTTGTGTGCTGAATATTTGTGGTATGTTACAGATTTATGATTTCCAGTTGTGTGATCTATGTTATATGAATGTGTGGTGTGGTGCATGCCAATATGGTATGTTATATAACTACTTAGTTCCATGGTGCAGTTTATAAGTTTGTTGCTATTTTCACTTTGCAGAAATGTCTGGGGCAAAGAAAAGAAAGTATTCAGATGAATATATCAAGTATGGCTTCACTGTTATAGAGAGGAATGGATTTCATCTCCCTCAGTGTGTCATATGCCATACAGTCCTCAGCAATGACGCCTTAATACCTGGTCGTCTGGAGCGACATTTGAGCACAAACCACAAAGCATTAAAAGAAAACCCAAAGGAGCTCTTCACAGCCATACTGCATGAGCTGAATCGTATGAAGCTGGACTCAAGCAGTGTTTTTCATCAAGAAACGTGGAAACTGGTGGAAGCATCTTACGAGCTGTCACTACTTATTGCAAAAGCAAAGAAGCCTCACTCTGTGGGGGAAACTCTTGTAAAACCCTGCCTTTTGAGTGCTGCAAATACTGTGCTTGGGGAAGAAAGCCAAAGAAAGTTATCAAAGATTTCCTTATCAGATAACACAATGAAGCGTCGCATTGACGAACTTTCAGAAGACATAAAAGAACAAGTTTTGGACAAAATAAAAGCATCTCGCTTCTTTGCAATACAGTGCGATGAAAGTACTGATGTTGCTCACCTCTGCCAGCTGCTTGTTTATTCTCGATTCATGGATGAAGGAACTGTGAAAGAAGAAATTCTTTTCTCAGCAGCACTGGAGACAACAGCAAAGGCCATCGATGTTTTTTCAAAGGTTGATGAGTTTTTCCAAGAGCACGGTCTTTCATGGGAAAAATTAGTCGGTGTTTGTACTGATGGTGCCCCATCAATGATTGGATCTCGCTCTGGATTTGTGAAGCTGGTGAAAGAAAAAAATCCTGCTGTAACTGGGACTCACTGTGTTATCCACAGACAGTCATTAGCAAGCAAAACTCTGCCTAGTAATCTACGCAGTTCACTGAATTTGGCAATAAAAGTGGTGAATTTTGTAAAGAATAGCTCTTTGAATTCTAGGCTTTTCGCAGCTCTTTGCTCAGATTTGGGCACTGATTACAAGACTCTCCTGTTTCACACCGAAGTCCGCTGGCTTTCCAAGGGAAACATGCTGAGTCGTCTTTACGAGCTCAAAGATGAAGTGGAAATTTTCTTGCAGAAGCAGAAACAAGACAAACTGTATGAAGCATTCAGAGAGGAAGACTTTCAGCTCTCATACCTTGTGGACTTTTTTGAGGCTATCAACAACCTCAATTTGAAGTTACAAGGAAGAAACACAAACATCATTGCACACTCTGATGTGATCAGAGCTTTCACCGAAAAAATTCATCTTTGGAAACGAAAAGTACAAGTTGGGAACTTTTCATCGTTCTCACATCTGAATGAGCTCTTATCTGAGAAGAGAAACATTGAGCAGTATGACGTGACAAAAGAGGTTTTATCACATCTGCATTCCCTTGCTGAGGAATTTATGCACTATTTTCCAGATGTCTCAATGGAGAATTCTCTTTGGACATTGGTGCAGAATCCATTTAACACTGATGTGGAGTTGTTACTGGAATCACTGCAAGAGGAAGCCATCGATTTGAAATGTGACTCCAGCGCGAAAAGGGACTTTGAAACAATGAAGTTAGAAGAGTTTTGGGTGAAATATCTCCCCATTTACCCAAAAGTAGGTGAAGAAGCACTTCGTGTGATTCTTCCCTTTTCTTCTACTTATCTTTGTGAAGCAGGATTTTCAGCTCTTGTTGTTCTGAAAACAAAACAGCGCAACCGACTTGATATAGAAAATGACTTGCGTTGTGCGCTGTCATCCTTCAATCCTAGAATTTCTGATCTTGTGAGGAAGAAGCAGCAGCATCCATCTCACTAAATTAGTTCATAAATTTTGCCTTAGTCTCATGAGTCATTCCAAATATTATATGCCATGTTTTCAAATTATTTTTTCTTAAAACTGCAACTCAATTTTGCCAATTTGCTAATGTTCAAACCTTTTTTTTCGCTCACTTTGAACCAAATGTTTCCATTTTAGTTACTGGAATGTAGTATTATTTGTTTGAGTGGCTTTCATTATTAAAATGTAATACAAACAAATATGTTTTCCTGAACAATGCTAAGAAATAAATGTAAGAATCATTTCATATGAAAAAAAAAAGAGGCACTGGGGGCGTGCGGGTCTACTGGAAGCAAAAAGGGGGCGTCAGGTAAGATAGTTTGGGAACCACTGCTCTAGACGGACGAGCAGTCACCGGCAACTCAGTTATTCCATGTGTACAGGGAAGTTTTGGGCCTCACTAACTACATGAAAAGAACAAGAATATTCAAGTATCTATGTTCTCTCTCTCTCTCTCTCTCTCTCTCTCTCTCTCTCTCTCTCTCTCTCTCTCTCTCTCTCTCTCTCTCTCTCTCTCTCTCTCTCTCTCTCTCTCTCTCTCTCCACTATCCCATCATCTTTCTCTCTTTTTCATTTTTTTTTTTGTCCGTTTTCTTTATACGAGCAGTCATTGGGTGTTGTTTTTCACACTGGTGTCATGCTGCTTAATTTTGCGGTTATTGTCACACCTTATTAACTTAGTCATCGCTCGTGTCACCTCCATTTTCCTTATTCCTTCTATCTCATTATCACGCTCTTGTTTCATTCTTTTCCTTCTTTCCTTTCCATCTCTCTCCTTTTTTCCTCCTTGTCACTCTCGGTCTCAGCTTTCTCCCATCTCTCTCTCTCTCTCTCTCTCTCTCTCTCTCTCTCTCTCTCTCTCTCTCTCTGTTATCTACCTTACAATTCTCACCTCTTTCCCTTCACAGTTGCCTCTCCTCCCATTCTTCTCTCCTTGGCCCTCTTCCTGCATCTCTCAGTTCTCTTTCGCCTCCATATTGGTGGTGGGCAGCCCGGCGCTAACAGCCACAGACAGGCTACCATACATGTCCCTTCTCTAGCATCATGAGTTGTGGCGGCGGCTCCAGCAGTCTTCCCAAGCACTCCTCACGCTGGCGGGAACTACTGGCCGGAATGGTGAGGGCCCCGCAGCGCCACAGGTGTATTAAGACTCGGGAGTGCGAGCTTTCTTGTACCCTGATGTGTTGGGTTGCAGCGTTTGTAGGTACACGTTCCTCTGTTTTGTTTTATGAGCTATCATGACTGTTGTTACTGTTACTGTGACTGAAGCTAAGCAAGGGGCGAGAGTTAGGAAGCTTGGAGAGGCTGGAGTGTCAAGAACTGTGGTGTTTTCACTTGGGTTTTCTTTTCTTTCCATCTGGTTGTGACAGCCTCCGTTGGGGACTTGCGCCTTCTCCCCACACGAGTGGCACCAAGCAAGGGACAAGGAAAAGAAGGGAAAAAGATATGTAATGGGAAGAAGAAAATATTTATATGGTAAATGCTACTACGTCCAATGATTTTTTCTTTTAAATGATTGCAAACTTTTATTACTTGGCAGTGAACGCTAAAATATAAAAATTTGTGTAGTAACAGTTTAAGTTTAATAGCAATATACAAGGAAATGTAGGTAACATGCACCAACGGTAGACTGACGTTACTTGTGTCAAAGGTGAAGAAATCTCTGGATCTGAGATAACCTGACAGCGAGTGAAGGGTGAGGGACCATTAATCTGGCAGTGTACAGGGACGCTGCCTCAGCGACGCCTCAGAGCCAACACGCAATGGAAGAGCAACATTTCCTGCAATGAAGTGTTTGTGTTCTTGCACCCTTTTCACACAAACACTTGTACCAGTGATACTATCGCCGCTCCAGTCATCACACCATCACAGCCACAACAGTTACAAGTTCACCTGTCCATATGCACCACATTTATTGCCACAACTAATGCCATGTTCACGACCACACACACTGCCACTG
The DNA here is from genome assembly GCF_035594125.1 of Scylla paramamosain. Taxonomy (NCBI): domain Eukaryota; kingdom Metazoa; phylum Arthropoda; class Malacostraca; order Decapoda; family Portunidae; genus Scylla; species Scylla paramamosain. The sequence continues at coordinate 151,381 of NW_026973697.1, forward strand.
CTAAAACCACCTTCAGCACCACCTCTACCACCACCACTACCACCAACAAGCACATTTGATGCCGGATTTCAAGCAGACATACCTCCACATAAAGGTGATTTCAAATGCTACAAGACAACTACCACGCTACTGTCGAAGAATCTGTTTTTCGTGATGGCGTCGGTCAGAGATGGTAGTGGGCATCCTGAGTCAGACAGAATTTGGTTGGCATTTCTACTTTTATGTTTGTTTCCAGGACAGGACATTACCTGCGCCCCTCGCGTGTGACTGACGGTCCCCCCACTGGTCAAATACAAGGCCACAGAAAAACAAACGGTGAGGTGTCCTGTTGTGTGAAGGTATTTACTAGTCAGCTGCATTCAAAAATGTGGCAATACTGAGTCTTCCCTTTGTCTGAAAACTTTCTTACTTTTCCGCATTCAAAGTTCATCCATTCCTTCACTGAAAAGCATTCCCCCCTCCCCGCTCTCTCTCTCTCTCTCTCTCTCTCTCTCTCTCTCTCTCTCTCTCTCTCTCTCTCTCTCTCTCTCTCTCTCTCTCTCTCTCTCTCTCTCTCTCTCTCTCACTTTCAGTGTCCCTGTGTGTTTGTGTCTTTAATGGCGTTGAGGGCGTGCGTTGTGGCTGCTCTCTCTCCTCACTCTGGCCAAAACTAGACCAAACCTCACAAAACTGGCATAAAGGATAAAGTGAAAATAAAATGACAATAAACAAGACATAAACACAAGGCAAACAACAGCAAGTAACGAAATGACAACACGGCGGTTTGATCTTGATCTTGATGCTACAGGTGGTTCGGGAATACTCCAGAACCAGGCCTTTATAACTTCAGCTCCTGTAGGAAAACGGAAAATAATGGCAGACAGAAAAACAGGCATCATGTTTCACACCACTAATTCCTACAACATCTAGCGCGACACGTTTTGTCTTTCACAGCCTCAATCATCCTGTCATTCGTCTCCTCACACCGTCCCAGCAGCAACGCCATCCACTTCCTTCCTGTCTTCTCCACTCTGACGTTCCCCAGTTCCCTCAGCACCACTTGCGTCATCTCATCGCTGTGTCTGGCATACTTCACACACTCCAGCACTACATGCCCCACCGTCTCATCCTCTCCCATGTCACAAATCTGGCACACTTTGCTTCAACACTCACACCATCTGTAAAATTATTTGGGAAACACCATCCATTTATTTTTATTAATTTTGTTTAAAGAATGTCAATGTTTGACTCAAGTTTAGGTACACAGCAGCAGCAGAGGTAATGTGCAATAGGCGTCTGATATATATATATATATATATATATATATATATATATATATATATATATATATATATATATATATATATATATATATATATATATATATATATATATATATATATATATATATTGTGGTGTAGTGCTGAACTTAGTGAGGAATGGTGACATGGGCTTCCATGTTTTATATATGCAAATGCATGTTTTGACTATATTTAAACATAAGTGCATATTTATCACTTTTTTTCCTTAACACTTCATATTTTTTTAGTTTTTGTGTGTTTATGATGAATATTGTATATGTAATATTATCTTAATCATAATTTCTTGTAAATCTCATAATGAACAATTTAAAACAGATTGTGAGCAGGATTATGGCGCACACTTCGTAAGTGGCAGTCCTACACTCAGTTAATACGGTGTAAGGAGGTGTATTGATGCTTTATACACCAAAAACTTGTCTGGCTGTTTTCTTACCATGTTGCACAAATAGCACAGTCCCACTCTGAGCTGATGTAAGGCATGTACCGGTGGGTTTGTCTTGTTAAGTAAAGGATTATGTTAGTGCGTAGTGTTTGCCTCTTTAGTGCTTCATAAAAAAGTGCCACTCAGCCACAACTCTTTTGTAATTTTTTGTAGTACACCACTGCACAAAACTTATGTCATTTCCTTGTAGATCTTGTTTGTATTTTATTCCAGTATGCTCAAGCCCACGGGTGATTTCTTTCATTGACTTGCAGGCCTCACGTACACTTCATTCTTTGTCAGTGTCGTACTGTATTCGCGGTGATCAGCGAACTGCTGGCTGATGCAGATCTAGTCTTCTCTTGGGGACTTATTGTCTGCATGTTGACAGGCTGGATCAGCAGAGGAGCCGACACCGCACAGCTCGGCGCTCTTCCCCTGTGCCTGAGCAACACTGCGCTGACACGTCTGTCCGATGCAGGGAGGAGACAACAAGCGAGAGGCGAGGCTTGGCGGAGTTTTGACATGTTAGGCAGTTAGTGTTCTTAACTAGAGTAAATACACTTGAGAAAAGTAATATACGTGGGGAAAAGGTTTTCAGTTCAGGTTTCCCATGAGATGAAAGTAAAAGGCATGTAGAAAGGTTTGTGTTAGCAATTGTAGATGCAGTTATGGTAGAAAGTTTGTGGGAAAGGAAAATTGTTACATGTTAAGTGTCTTGTTGGGGCAATGGAAGTAAGTGGAAGGAAGGAGAGGCTTTGCTAAGTTTAGCCTTGTCTGAGTATTACTGTACGTGATTAGGATAAAGAGTTGTGAAATTTTTATTTATTTTTTTCTACACATATTTCAATAGTTCTGGAAATAATACCTTCACATATAGCATATAACAAGGATGGTGTATTTCACTTGATATTTTGAGGGTAATTTCTATAGTGTGGGTCCTTTACTTTTCGTTTTCTCTCACGGTTAAGGCTTCCTGTCGTTCTCTCTCATGGCAGACTATGGTATCTCGCCTCGGGTCGGTTCACCTAACAAACTTTACACATTTTCATTCTTATCTCAGTTATATTTGTGTACTTTGTAATTCCTAAACTGTTGTATACCTTTAAGGGTTGATTCACACTGGCGTTCCGGTCACGTTCCGTTCTCGCTCCGATCACGGTACGGTCGAATATTGTCTCATTAATTTCAGTGCAAGCATTCACACTGGCGTTCACGCTCCGTTCTCGCTCCGATCACGGTCCGGTCACGGTTCCCTCAAAAGATATTTTGACCGGAGCGAGACCGACACGTGAACGGAACTTGATCGCCAGTGTGAACGTTGCCCACGGTCCTGCACCGATCCTGTTCCACTCCAGTCGAGTGTTAGCCTTCATTTAAGTAAGTAGTGTTGCATTTTGGTCCTACCAAATCATGGATAATCCAAAGAAAACACTACAATGGGATCATGCAAAAGGTAGGAAAATGATACAAATACGTATTCTTTTTATTTATCACTGATACAATGACAATGCGTACAGCTAGGATATACATAACTACCAGCTGAATAAAATATTACCTACAAAACTACATTAAATTTTGTGGTTTCAGATGAAATGCTAATAGAATTAGTCAAAGGTAAACCAGAGCTGTATGACCTGACTTCGCTGCACTACAGTGACAACGTGGCGAAAAGAAGAAGCTGGGTCGAAATAAGCAGGCAGATGGGATGTGAAGGTAAGAAATTTCATACAATAGCCTAATATCCACTGTGGAAATGCATTTCCTCTCCTCACTAAACAATTTGCCTGTACAATAATGTTTGCATACTTAACACATTGGCAAGGTACTGAGAGAAAATAAAATATACATTATCAACCGAAGAAAGAAATTCCATATGTATTATAACAGCCTATTATCCACTGCGGAAATGCATCTCCTTGGCTCATTCAACAAATATTCCTACATGAGTTTGTTTGTCTACTTATATTTTATCATTTTGCCAAGCCACTGAACCAGCTGGGGAGCTGAAATAATCTTTCAGTATTTCTGTCACGCCAAAAGCCTCCCTTGTAGCATTTCCCCCTCTTCCTCTCACTGGACGTAAGCCTACTGTGTTTGGAGGCATGTCAACAGTATCTGGTAACGCAACAGCATTTGGGTGTATCAGATTGTGAAGTATGCAAGTTGTTGTAATGATTGCATTAGCGTTATCAGGCGTAGCTTTAAGTTTCCTTAAATATATTCTGAATGTTTGCGCTAGAATGCCAAATGTGCACTCAACTATCCTCCTGGCTCTAGATAATCTATAATTAAAAATCCTCTTCTCAACATTATGTTCAGTCTGTGAACCTGGATAGAGCCTCATCAAATTTCTCTTCAGCGGAAAAGCTTCATCCCCCACTATAACGTATGGTGCAAGCATATCAGTGCCAGGAAGTGCAGCATCTTCTGGTACATTTAACTGTTCATCTTCCAAATATTTGCAAAGGTTGGAATTTTTTTAAATTCCACTGTCACTATTCTTACCATAAGATCCTACATCAACCCATACGAAGCGGTAGTTTGCATCAACCAAAGCTAAAAGGACAACAGAAAATGTCTTCTTATAGTTGAAATATAGGGAGCCACTATTTGCTGGTGCTTCAATTACCACATGTTTACCATCAAGTGTGCCTATGCAGTTTGGGAAATTCCACTGTGTCCAATATTCATTTGCAATTCGTTGCCAGTCTTCTTTACTTGGTGTCGGTATAGCCTCGGCCATAAGGTTTTTCATTATGGCATGACAAACATCCAGTACAGTACCCTGAGTGGTTGAATGGCCTAGACGGTAGCTGAAAGCTAGTGATTTGTAGGAATCCCCCGTAGCCAAAAATCTGCAATGAAACAATGGAGGGAATAACTGATCCGTTTTCTTCTTATTTTCAGGGTCTAAGTGTAAGGAACGCTGGGAATCCCTGCGAGCACAGTATCGTAAACACAAAAATAAGAAAACAAAGAGTAGGCAGGCTGCTGATGGCTTCCAGAAATGGAAGTTTGAGGATCAAATGTCGTTTTTGTTGGCATTTACGAAGGACAGAACACGAGTTACATCTCTGGAAAAGGCTGAAAATGAAGCAGAAGATTCAGATAATTCAGAACACGATGACACACAAGAAAGAGCACTAGGCGACGAGGCTAGTGGTGTTGCACCAGATAGGCCTACACTCCCTCAGCAAGAGCGTCTCACGCGTAAAAGAAAGACACAGGAAAATAACAGTGCATCTGCTACACTTATGAAATACTTAGTAGATAAGAAGAAGGAAGAACATGCCCCACAAATAATAGATACTTTCTTTTCATTGATGTCAAATACTGTCAAGAAATTCACTCCAGCTGATCAGCATTATATTAAAACAAAAGTGTTTTTATTAGTAAGTGAAATGGAAGAAAAGTACATTCATTACCAGAGTGAACAGGCATACGCACAGTATGTATGCCCCCAACCTGCAGCATCACCTGCTGTGTCACAGTACTCCACTTCATCATCTGCAAGTCCTCAACCTATACAACAATTTCATCAAGCAACACGGAGTCAGGAGAACACCCACGGGGTGCCATCACCTCCGCAGCCTGCATGCACTTCACAGTGGTTTAACCAACATGATCCTTCTTCTTTCTCTTCATAATTATTGTAGCCTACAGTCAATGTAACAACAAAAGGAATAATAAATGATGATTATCTGTGCCCTTTATCTTGTGTTTGAGCCTTACAGCAAAATAAATCCGAGTCACATCTTTTCTTTACCTTACCTTAGACACACAGCCAGTTTTTCTCTTGGAGTGAGTGCTTCTCTGAATGGTGTATTTTTTTTTTTTCAGGTCAACCTCAATTTTCGATAGAATTTTTTCAAATGTTGCTTTGTTCATTCTGAAGTAGCTATGGAATTTACTTTCATCATCAACAAGATGAGGATACAGAGTATTATATTCGCCCTCAGTCTTCCTATCTTGCAACATAGGATGAACCCACAATCTCTTTCTTTTTCTGTTTTTTTTTTTTTCTTCCTCTTCCTCATCAAGTGCAACAGCGATCATTGCCAACTCAGTGTCCGAAAAGTCACACATCTTTCGTAACTGATGGTCAGACTATACTGGTGTCGAGGAAGGGGGAATGACTGGACCGTGAACGGAGCGAGAGCAGACCGTAGGTGTGAATACCCCAGTACCGTGACCGTACCGTGATCGGAGCGAGAACGGAGCGTGACCAGAACGCCAGTGTGAATCAACCGCCTCGGGTCGGTTCACCTAACAAACTTTACACATTTTCATTCTTATCTCAGTTATATTTGTGTACTTTGTAATTCCTAAACTGTTGTATACCTTTAAAGGACACTACTACTACTGTGTCATATGTATAATCACGTTGAAGAAAATAGCCTATCATGTTTACGAATTCATTTTTTTTTCCTCTCAAAGTCCACCAGACTGATACACTTAAATGTGAAAAGAGTGGCTGTAACCCCCTTAGAGGGCTTGGATACCATCTACCATAGATCCACAACAGAAGGGCACCAAGCAATCCTTTGCGTGAGGCCCCAGGATGCCAGAAAGGGCCTGGTTAACCGAGGAAAGAATACTGGATGACTTGTCATGTCAGAGTAAAAAATCAATAAGGGAGAGGAAAGGAAAGCTTCGAGTGAGGTTAGTCAGTCAATGCAGTAAAAATATAAGAAAGGAACAGCTGATAAGCAATAGGTCTTCTGATCCTGCCAGTGGAGGGAAGTGGAGAGGGAGAGAGAAGATCCTTGCAGATTCCACATACTGAGTAAAGAAATTTGACGGAATGAAGTCAGTGTAGTAGACTAACACGAGAGTAGGAGAGGCCAGCCAGAGATGAGAGAAAAGAAGTGGAGAGGAAGACAAGGAGAGGAATTGTTTGCACACTTGTAGAGTTTTCAACGGTGAAGAGATTGCAATGGGTAACTAATGGTAAGACGAGAGACACCGCGAAGGATGAAGGAACTGCACGAGTGAAGAGAAGTGACGAAGAGAGAAAGTCCTTAGAGATTTCTGATACACTCTGCAGACTTCCAGAAGATGAAGATGCTGTGATGGATAACTGAAGGGGCACATGAAAGGATGGACGAGTGAAAGGCAATGAAAGAGAGACATTGCTTAGAGATCTCATCATTTTTATAGGGAACTTGAATGCAGAGAGAGCAAGGGACGCTGGCGGGAATGAAGGACACAGATGAACGAGATGTGAAGACGATAAGAATTGCTTGTATATTAAGAAGACTTGTTATTGTGGAGTAAGCAGCTACAATGGCGATGGATGTGTGGAAAGAAGCAAAGAAGAGATAAATGCCTTAGATCTCAGTGTAAGAGAGTTCCTAAGGAATGAAGTGACTGAGGGACTCCACCCAGTAAGACAGGAGTGGCGACGGGCAAGAATGAATGCTGTGGCTCAGTGACATTTAGTGATTACTTGCAGGCTAATGAGATGTATTAGGGAAAGCTGACAAGGTGAAGTGACTCCATTAGTGCCTTTGCCAAGACACAAGTAACTACCTAGAACAGAAGAGATGGGTCACCTGAAAGAAGTGAAGGAGAAAAAATTACTGCAGGTATTGCAGATTACACACACACACACACACACACACACACACACACACACACACACACACACACACACACACACACACACACACAAATGCTCCATTTCACTATATTGTGGTGGGAAAGTTTAGCGTCAAGTGTTTATCCCTGGCCAGGAGGCGAGAAGGCGAGGTGGTGAGGGGGAGCCGTGTTCCGCTGAGTGTCACCTCTGTTTATTTATCTCACAGACGCCACCTGTCCCCCGCTGCCGCCACACCCCACATTACAGTGAAAAGATCCCGGCACAAGCTGTCTGAGGCTCCTGCGAGAACCTGCAAGGCGAGGAGGCGTCACCACGGGAGTGCTTGGCAATAATGCAGCCATGCTATTATAGAAACCTGCTGCTCACACCTCTCTCTCTCTCTCTCTCTCTCTCTCTCTCTCTCTCTCTCTCTCTCTCTCTCTCTCTCTCTCTCTCTCTCTCTCTCTCTCTCTCTCTCTCTTCTTGTGGTTTGCAAATACTCATGTTGTGCCTACACATGCAGGCAGAAAGCAATAACTGCACATGATAACTTATTCCAGTGTTCAGGTCAAGTCAAGTAAATAGAACGAGGCAAATCGTACACTAAACAATTAATTACACATTGTTTCAGATAATATGGAAGACTCATTTAAAGCCACACGTAACACAGTGACGCTCACTCTCCATCACTGAACACTTGTATGAACACACACAACATAAAATATTTTGATCACCACGTAATAAATGAAGTATATTACCACAGTACAATTCATAATAACACACAGGGTCACTGCATGAAAGGACCACAGAGAGTACCGTTTCTCACATCTTGATCAAGCACCAAATAAACACATGAATCACGAGAAAAACACATGGAAAACACACAATACTTTGACACAACTGCAGTGGCGACATTGAAGGCACTAGGACACTTCGAAGTACTGCTCGCGAACACCACGAAGTACAAAGCGACCAGCGACCCGCCTGTCTTCATGGCTCCACGATCTGAGTGTGCGACGCCTCGGCACACAACCCTGCTGCTGCTGCTGCTGTTTCCCGCTGTGTGCCTGCTGTGTGCCTGCGCTTCGCCTTATCTTCGGTGCGCTACACATATCTACGTTCATAAGGTCTATATCATGCTTCAGAAACTCGGGTTACTCACTCCTACAAAAGGGTGTCCTTCAGGTCCTCTGCGCCACTAACCACCGAGGCACTGAGGGAAGCACCGCCACTCAGGCAGTCATCACTCTTAACCTTGGCACCAGACTGAGTGGTGTGTTGGGCCGACACTCATGGCCTCGGCTCCGCGTGTGGTGTCATGACCCTCAACAGCTCAATGAGGGTTGTCTTGGGAGGCCAGACTGCTTGCGCCGTCATCAGTCTTGCGGGGGACGGTGACGCGGCTGGTGTCAGTACTACGACAAAAATACCTTTAAAAAAACTTAAAACTACAACCCATTAAAAGGGTGTTTCTCTTGTTAATGATGCAGATATCTTGTCACTGGAACCACAAGAACATCATTAAAAACCCCTATAACTTACACTACAACACACTGAAATAGTGTTTCTCTTGTCACTAATGCAGAAATCTTGTTTATCTGTCACCGGAACCTTAGAAAAACATTCTTAACCTAACCTAACATGTTTGTAACCTAACCTAATTTTTACAGATCCGTGTCGTGGCATCATGAGGGAAAGCAGCTTGTGTGCTGTCATCGGGACGGGGCGCTCACAACTTGGAATCTCACACAAACCTCTCCCACACCCACCTCTAATATCTTCCACCACGGTGAGAAACACAGAGAGAGAGAGAGAGAGAGAGAGAGAGAGAGAGAGAGAGAGAGATTAATGAAGAAAAGAAATGGATAGGAATGTTGAGAGAGAGAGAGAGAGACAGAGAGAGAGAGAGAGAGAGAGAGAGAGAGAGAGAGAGAGAGAGAGAGAGAGAGAGAGAGAGAGAGAGAGAGAGAGAGAGAGATGAGGGATAGAAGACGCTGGACACTCGTGTAGATTGCCAAAGTATGTGTGTATATGTGTGTGTGTGTGTGTGTGTGTATGTGTGTGTATATGTATGTATGTATGTATGCGTCTGTGTGTGTGTGTGTGTGTGTGTGTGTGTGTGTGACTGTAAGACAAGACATATGTCAAAACACTCATAAAATTAAACAAAAGTGATCCATATAAAGCGAGGAAGCAATACACCTTTTTATCTTCTCCCTTCACAGGTAAGCCGAGGGTCATTATCCACTCAACTACCTGTACATTAGCGGCGCCAGGTGAGCATAGACTAGAGGTTCCTTCATTACCTTACCTGTTCTTACCTGTTGTGTGCAATTAATACTTTACCTGTGTTGATTACCTTTGTTTTACCTGGCAGTGTCTCGTTCTTATTCACCTTGCCTCTGTCAGCACAACGAGACCGCCTCCTCTTGTCCTTCAGGTGTGGGAGTGAAGGAAAGGAGTGAAGGAGGTAAAAAGCGAAGACGAATAGCAGTAGGCAGCTGAAAATATTCTCTTATGGCTTCTCTCTATTTTCGAGCGTGGCGTGACGTGGGAACACACACACACACACACACACACACACACACACACACACACAGAGAGAGAGAGAGAGAGAGAGAGAGAGAGAGAGAGAGAGAGAGAGAGAGAGAGAGAGAGAGAGAGAGAGGATGAAAATGGAGATAAAGATGATGAGGAATAAGAGACTGCAGAGAATGGAAGTGGAGGAGGAAAGGAGGAGGAGGAAGAGGAGGAGGAGGAGCTCTGAGAGAGATGAGACGGTGAGTTGAGTCGACTGCCTTTTACGTACATGCTGTGTGTGTGTGTAATAATAATAATAATAATAATAAACGGTTTATTATTTAGGCAGTTGACAAACTGAAAATGTACATAGGGGATGGGGAAAACTTAACATTAATCCTAAAGGTAAGTCTAATCTAGGAGGGAAATACTATTGATTGATGGCTCGCACCATGGTGGGAATCGCACTGAGTCTGTACCGGTCCGTGCGCGGCGCCTTCAGGGGCGTTATTTTGTTGTGGTGTCTGGTGGCACGGACCGGGCGAGGCGCGTCGGGCGGCAACATGTTTCTGAGACGCGGATGATGCAGTAATCCCCTCCCAAACTTCTCCAGAGCCCCTCGGTGCCTGGTGGATATTCTGGACAGACTCAGGGTGGTCAGGGCTTCTTCATAGGTGGTGTATGCAAGGCCAAGGATGACCCTGCACGCCCTTTTCTGCACACTCTCTAGCTGTAGCTGTTGAGTGTGTGTGAGGGAGGAGGACCACGCTGGGGAGGCGTACATGAGTTTGGGGAGGATGAAGGTAAGGTACACCCCCCTTAACTCATCTGTCGGCGTCCCCAGCGACCTGAGTCTGCGCAGCATGTACAGCCTGTAGGTAGCTGATCTCACGGTGCTGGCGACATGCTGCTTCCAGGTCAGCTGGTCGTCCACCGTGACTCCGAGAAGCTTGGCACATTGGACCACCTGGAGGGGGTGAGGGCCCACTGTGAGCCGGGGAGGGGGCACTGGTACAGAGGAGGTACAGAAATGCATCACCACAGTTTTGCTGTGGTTGATGGTCATCCTGCTCTCCTCTGTCCACGTCTGCAGTCGCTCCAGAATTGCTTGCAGTGGCGAGTAGTCCGGGTTCTTGGTGGAAACTGGGACGCCCACGGTGCAGTCGTGTGTGTGTGTGTGTGTGTGTGTGTGTGTGTGTGTGTGTGTGTGTGTGTGTGTGTAAATGTTTAGAGGTAACAGGAAGTAATTTTCATCATTATTGTTGTCATGTTCATCATCATTTTTTTTAGCTTTTTTTTTTTTTTACATAATTTTTGGCATGATTTCTATCATTATTGTCATCATCATCATCATCCCCATCAGTATTGGCAACTACTTCGTGCTATTCCATCCTCACTTCTCGGTTTTTGCAAACCCTTGACATGAAGCAACTGATTCGTTCATATATTGATTTTTCTTCGATTAATGTTCATGAAATTCCCTGCCGTTTTTTCACCACGTCTCTGGAATATTTTCACACAGGAAGAAAGTGAAGTTTGTCACACTGTTTGACTCATTCCTGAGGTGTAGGATTAATAGATAAATCAGAAAAAGTAATTAACATTGTTCATGATATAGAAAATCAATGTCTTTCATCCCCTTCAAAGTCACGTAGAAATGAAAGCATCTGTTATTCGAAATATCAAAGGAACCTGAAATTAAAATCAACTTTGACTTAGAACATAAACAAAAAAAACTAATATAAAAAAGAAATGCTTTGTCTTCCCATGTTGCAACTCACGAATGAATGAAAATATCCATTATTACTCTTATGGAAATGGTATAGGATATGAGTTTCCCCTTTTCCTTCTGTTTTTTCCCTTTCTCGCAGCACTCCCAAGGTGCCGGAATAAAAATACCTTACTTGGCTTAGCACAAAAATAGCGTCTAAAAAGTTATAGGTATTGAAGAAGAGAATTTGTCTAGCAGTGAAAGGGTTAAAATGCTTTTTTTTTTTTTATGTCCGCAATCTGTCATGTTTCTGTATCTTATTTTATTTATTTATTTATTTTTTTTTCTTCTTTTCCCTTCCTCCGTCATGAGGTGCGATTTCACCTGTGTCCTGATCTTCTCTTGTACATTTTGTCATTGGATGCGCGGCGGAGACTTTGACAATTCGAATGACATCAGTTGACTTTTTTTTTTATTGTGTTATGAATGTTGTTATATTTTGCTTCGTGTTGGTATTTTTTTAAAGATTTTTAAAATTTTCTTGTTATCATTATTTTTCCCTTATTTGTCGTCGTTTGTGTCTGTATTTCCATTAATTTTCTTTTATTTCAATTACTTTACTCGTGGTCGTGATTTTTTTTCCTTCCCTTTATTTATTTTCCCTTCCAATGTTGTTTCCATATGTATACATATCTATTTTGTTTTTCCTTCAATTTCTTTCATCTAGATATGAATTTTTATCGTTTTTCCCTCTCTTTTTATTTATTTTTTTTTCTTTTAATGCTGTTGTCATTGATATGCACATTTCTCTCCTTTATTTTCCACAATTTATTTTGTCTTTTTTTTTTCTCAAGTTGATATTTTCTCCTGCAGTTTATTTATTTATTTATTTATTTATTTATTTATTTATTTATTTATTTATTTGGGGGAGGGTTCATGTTAATATTTTCAGTTGCAATTTTTCAGTTCCTTCTTCGCCTCGATGGGCTTCTATATATTTCTGACAATTTACTTTCCCATTTTTGGCTCGGAGTCCATCTTGCCTCGTCCAGGAAGCTTTAAGTACATATATACCATGAATAAGATTTCCAGAACCTCCTTCCTTCCTTCCTCCATTCCTTCATTATCCTTCCTCCAACTCTCTCTCTCTCTCTCTGACTCTCTCTCTCTCTCTCTCTCTCTCTCTCTCTCTCTCTCTCTCTCTCTCTCTCTCTCTCTCTCTCTCTCTCTCTCTCTCTCTCTCTCTCTCTGTTAGCAAAAATAACCCCTGCAGTGAAGTAATCAAGATAAGTAATAATAATAAATAATAAATAATAAATTCAGCAAGCACAGGTAACCAGCAGGGAAGCAGGAGCCTATGTTTATCCTCAATTTCCAGATGGATTTCTCTTACGATATTCATGAACACAGGAATAGGCCAATGCTCACCAGTGAAATACATCTCGATTTCTGGAACAAGGACCTGACAAGGACCCTCATGCGAGACTCCTAGACAAACTACACTCAGCGTAAATACATCATTCATATGCCAGGATCAGGAGGTGGCTGGGAAAAGACGATGGTCTGTACTGAATGGCTGAATCTCTCTGTAATTATGTCATTTGTCGTGGACCTGAGGATTAACCCGTAGTGGTGAACGTCTGAGGTGTTCATCAGACTGTTTCACAGACTACAGAGCTCATAAGTTTGTTTCACATCCAAGTTATTTATTTATTTTATTTTATTTATTTATTTATTTATTTTATTTTTTTTCTGTATAAAGATGCAGAATCCTTACTAAACTTTTAGAAGAAGGAAAAACACCTTCAAAAATCTTCATACCTTCTGCTATAGCCAGTTAAAAATAGTAAACAAAAGATACTGAAACGTTCAAAAACCCACTTACTCAATTTATATAGAAAATAAGAATTGCAACTGATAGATTACTGCTTTACTGACTTAGTGGAAGGAGAGAGGAGCACCAGGCAGTGTGGTCAGTCGTGAAACACGTTTCTAAGATTTCTTATTGATCCGGAAATTGAGAAACAACACTCGACCTTGATATGATAAACTGATTCACACATAAAAAAAAAAAAAAAAAAAGATGAAAGAAAATCCATCCAACACAACAGCACGCACTCTCATCCCTGACAATGGTGGGCAGAGTAAAAAGGAGACTGGCCTCATCGTTACCAGCGACGCGAAATGGCCACATGATTGCGCATCTCGGAACCACAAAGGTGACGCGATGCTTGGGTTCACATGGAGGAAATGTGAATCCAGTACACTGCCAATCATTTTATCGCTACACAACCTGCAAGAGAGACTCCCCTCAATGCTCGGTGCTCCTGTGATGTCCAGTACTACGGAAAAGATTTGTGATATCTGGAGAGAACACAATTCCGTGCCACAAAACTAATCCCAACAACAAAACTCCATTAAAAGAACCAGGACAGCTCGCCGTGTATTCCCGAGAGGCTGCAGGACTGACTGTTTTGTGACGCCGCGCTTTTTGGCAAGTCTGGGCTCGGCGAAGCGGCGATCACTCCGACGTCTTTGAACTTTGGACTGTAATAATGACGAGAAACCAATACTTCGTCAGCAAAGCGAAGACGTGGCTGTATCTTGTGTCCCTTCATAATAACACTAAGGCACAAATGAAGCTGTATTACGTATCTTTGTGCAGTAAAAGTGACGATGTCTGGAACCAATATATGGGCCACAAATACACTTGTTCTTGCCACAGGAAATTCTCTTAAGCTATTTCCTTCAGATATTGTGTTCTCTTCCCTCCTTCCTCTCTCTCTCTCTCTCTCTCTCTCTCTCTCTCTCTCTCTCTCTCTCTCTCTCTCTCTCTCTCTCTCTCTCTCTCTCTCTCTCTCTCTCTCTCTCTCTCTCTCTCTCTCTCTCTCTCTCTCTCTCTCTCCTTGCCCCTCTTTGTCCTCCTCCTCTTGCTCCTCCTACTCCTCGTCCTTGTCCTCGTCCTCGTCCTCGTCCTCGTGCTGTAGATGTTCCCAGTCTTGTCATTCCATGTTTTCTCACTCCGCCTCGTGCTGGTCTCTGTTACAAATGTATTTCCTCCCGCGTCTTTAAATCGCTCGTGTCTTTGAAGCTGAAGCTCTCGCCGTAATGGAAAGTTGCTTGTAAACATGCTTGAGATTGGAAGTGCAAAAGTGGCAGAGAAAAGCACACACACACACACACACACACACACACACACACACACACACACACACACACACACACACACACACACCTCAGTATTCGTGTAGGTTGAGTAAATTCGCGTTCCCGAGACTAGAGCCGCGAGGTGTTGACCCAGCATGCCTCCCTCCCTTTCTCCTTCCCTTCCCTCTCGCCTTTCGAACCTTTCTGTCCGTTTCCTCCCTTTTCGTTACAATATTTTTATTTTTTTTATGAAGGAGAGGCACCAGCCAAGGGCAACAAGATTATAATTAAAAAAATGCCACTGAGGTGCCGGTCCCCGAGCAGTCAAAAAGTGGTCTTCAAAAATTAAAGGATAAGTGTCTTGAATCCTCCCGCTTGAAAATAGGAGGGAGGAAATACAAAAGTGGAAAGGGAGTTCCAGAGTTTACCGGAGAAAGGGATGAATGATTGAGAATACTGGTTAACTCTTGCATGCATTAGAGAGGTGGACAGAATATGGGTAAGAGAAAGAAAAGACTTGTGCAGCGAAGCCGTGGGAGGAGGGGAGGCATGCAGTTAGCAAGATCAGAAGAGCAGTTAGCATAAAGATAGCGGTAGAAGATAGCAAGAGATACAACACTGCGAGACAGAGAGAGAGAGAGAGAGAGAGAGAGAGAGAGAGAGAGAGAGAGAGAGAGAGAGAGAGAGAGAGGCTGAAGACAGTGAGTTAGAGGAGAGGAGTTGCCAAGACAAAAAACTTCTGATTCCACCTTGTCTAAAAGAATCGTATAAGTGGAACATCCCCCCTATACATGTGAAGCATACTCTATACATAGGCGGATAAGGCCCCTGTACAGAGTGAGCTGCTGGTAAGGGGGTGGGGGAGAAAAAACTGGCAGAGACGACTCAGAACGCCTAAGTTCATAGAACCTGTTTTAGCTAGAGATGAGATGTGAAGTTTGCAGTTAAGACAGTAAAGGATAGCAAATTAAAAATAAAGTAAAGTTTACTTTAGAAGTAAAGGATAGACCGAGAACGCTCAGTGTAGAAAAGGGAGACAGTTGTATGTCACTGAAGAGGAGGGGATAGTTACTCGTATCTGGAAGGTTGTGTCGAGTTGATAGATGGAAGGATTGAGTTTTGAAACTCTGAACAATACTAAGTTTGTCCTGCCTCAATCGCAGATTTTAAAGATCAGAAGTTTGGCGTTCTGTGGCTTCCCTGCATGAAATGTATACTTCCTGAAGGGTTGGACGTCTATGAAAAGACGTGGAAAAGTGCAGGGTGGTTTCATCAGCGTAGGAGTGGATAGGACAAGAAGTTTGGTTTAGAAGTTCATTGATGAATAATAAGAAGAGAGTGGGTGACAGGACAGAACCCTGAGGAACACCACTGTTAATAGATTTAGGAGAAGAACAGTGACCGTCTACCACAGCAGCAATAGAACGGTCAGAAAGGAAACTCGAGATGAAGTTACAGAGAGAAGGATAGAAACCGTAGGAGGGTAGTTTGGAAATCAAAGCTTTGTGCCAGACTCTATCAAAAGCTTTTGATATGTCCAAGGCAACAGCAAAAGTTTCACCAAAATCTCTAAAAGAGGATGACCAAGACTCAGTAAGGAAAGCCAGAAGATCACCAGTAGAGCGGCCTTGACGGAACCCATACTGGCGATCAGATAGAAGGTTATGAAGTGATAGATGTTTAAGAATCTTCCTGTTGAGGATAGATTCAAAAACTTTAGATAGGCAGGAAATTAAAGCAATAGGACGGTAGTTTGAGGGATTAGAACGGTCCCCCTTTTTAGGAACAGATTGAATGTAGGCAAACTTCCAGCAAGAAGGAAAGGTAGATGTTGACAGACAGAGCTGAAAGAGTTTGACTAGGCAAGGTGCAAGCACGGAGGCACAGTTTCGGAGAACAATAGGAGGGACCCCATCAGGTCCATAAGCCTTCCGAGGGTTTAGGCCAGCGAGGGCATGGAAAACATCATTGTGAAGAATTTTAATAGGTGGCATGAAGTAGTCAGAGGGTGGAGGAGAGGGAGGAACAAGCCCAGAATCGTCCAAGGTAGAGTTTTTAGCAAAGGTTTGAGCAAAGAATTCAGCTTTAGAAATAGATGTGATAGCAGTGGTGCCATCTGGTTGAAGTAGAGGAGGGAAAGAAGAACAAGTAAAGTTATTGGAGATATTTTTGGCTAGATGCCAGAAATCACGAGGGGAGTTAGATCTTGAAAGGTTTTGACATTTTCTGTTAATGAAGGAGTTTTTGGCTAGTTGGAGAACAGACTTGGCATGGTTTCGGGCAGAAATATAAAGTGCATGAGATTTTGGTGATGGAAGGCTTAAGTACCTTTTGTGGGCCACCTCTCTGTCATGTATAGCACGAGAACAAGCTGTGTTAAACCAAGGTTTAGAAGGTTTAGGACGAGAAAAAGAGTGAGCAATGTACGCCTCCATGATAGACACAATCACCTCTGTTATGCGCTCAGCACACAAAGACGGGTCTCTGACACGGAAACAGTAGTCATTCCAAGGAAAATCAGCAAAATACCCTCCTCAGGTTCCCCCAACTAACAGAAGCAAAACGCCAGAGGCACCTTCCTCAGGAGGGATTGGAGTAATAGGACAAGATAAAGATATGAGATTGTGATCGGAGGAGCCTAACGGAGAAGAAAGGGTGACAGCATAAGCAGAAGGATTAGAGGTCAGGAAAAGGTCAAGAATGTGGGGCTTATCTCCAAGACGGTCAGGAATACGAGTAGGGTGTTGCACCAATTGCTCTAGGTCATGGAGGATAGCAAAGTTGTAGGCTAGTTCACCAGGATGGTCAGTGAAGGGAGAGGAAAGCCAAAGCTGGTGGTGAACATTGAAGTCTCCAAGAATGGAGATCTCAGCAAAAGGGAAGAGGGTCAGAATGTACTCCACTTTGGAAGTTAAGTAGTCAAAGAATTTCTTATAGTCAGAGGAGTTAGGTGAGAGGTATACAGCACAGATAAATTTAGTATGAGAGTGACTCTGGTAGTCGTAGCCAGATGATGGAAAACTCGGAAGATTCAAGAGCGTGGGCACGAGAGCAGGTTAAGTCATTGCGCACATAAACGCAGCATCCAGCTTTGGATCGAAAATGAGGATAGAAAAAGTAGGAGAGAACAGAAAAGGGGCTACTGTCAGTTGCCTCAGACACCTGAGTTTCAGTGAGGAAAAGAAGATGAGGTTTAGAAGAGGAGAGGTGGTGTTCTACAGATTGAAAATTAGATCTTAGACCACGAATGTTGCATAAGTTAATGAAGAAAAAGTTGAGGGAGGGTGTCAAGACACTTAGGGTTGTCGACAGAAAGGCAGTCCGACCTGGGGACATTTATGGTTCCCTCCCCAGATGGGGACTCCTAGGCTGGTATAGGAGTCGCCATGATGATTTTAAAATTTTTGAGTGAAGGGTGTGTGTGTTATTAGGTGCTTGTAGTTTTGTGTGGAGGAAGAGAGTTGTCTTTAGAGGGCAGGCTGTGACTGCCCCCTTGTGTTGTGAGACACAAAGGGAAACGTTCAGTGAGGTCACAGCTGGGTTTAATGATAAGTTCACAGCACCCCCTGAACAGTGCTTTAGACCTCACTGGGAGTAATAATCATTTCGGCAGGTGTCTACTGCCTCCTCCTCTGGCTTTCATTATATAATAGCACACTCCTAGAAAAGAACTGATGAAATTAACAAAGTATGTCATAAAAAACACATTTAACATTCTTTTATTTCAAAATTACATCAAAGAAAATGCATGTTTAAAAAGTGGACTGTTACATCTTTCTTTTCTTGATATTTGGTCTCTGCAGGTGTTCTTTAATTAATTACAAGGTATTCACGAAGGAAGGAAGGAGGGAGGGAAGGAACAATGAAAAGAGTTAGTGTTTATGAGAGAGAGAGAGAGAGAGAGAGAGAGAGAGAGAGAGAGAGAGAGAGAGAGAGAGAGAGAGAGAGAGAGAGAGAGAGAGTCTACTCTCCATTCAATATATATATATATATATATATATATATATATATATATATATATATATATATATATATATATATATATATATATATATATATATATATATATATATATATATATATATATATATATATATATATAACATAAGTTAACAATTCAGTAAGATTTCATGAATACTATGTGGGGGAAGGGGAAGTATTTCCTTTTCCTTTTAGAAAACTTATTAACATAATGTTATGTATTTATTTCACTGATTAATCTTTAACTAGTAATTGACTAGTGTGTGTGTGTGTGTGTGTGTGAGAGAGAGAGAGAGAGAGAGAGAGAGAGAGAGAGAGAGAGACTGCTTATCACACCCATTCATTTCTAGCCTCTCTCTCTCTCTCTCTCTCTCTCTCTCTCCTCTCTCTCTCTCTCTCTCTCTCTCTCTCTCTCTCTCTCTCTCTCTCTCTCTCTCTCTCTCTCTTATAAATGATATCTATGTATGAATGTATGTAAGAATGAATGAAGATTTTAGAAGATGGAAAGATAAGCGAAAATAAGAAAAGAGAAGTAATTTTTTTCCTGATCACGAGAAATTTGCTAGCAGTTATGTGTGGTCAAAGTAGGCTTCGGTCGTCATCAGGTTTGGCCAGGATAGGTTTGGCCAAGGTAGGTTTGGTCTTCGTCTTTAGGATTGTCTAGGGTAAGTTTGGTTTGTCATCAAGTTTGTCCACGGTAGGTTTGGTCAGCAGGTGTGGCCAGGGGAGATTTGGCCTCCGTTTAGTCAGTATCAGGTTTGGCCATGGAAGATTTGGCCTCCGTTAAGTCAATATCAGGTGTGGCCAGTGGAGATTTGGCCTCCGTTTAGTCAATATCAGTTTTGGCAAGGGGAGATTTGGCCTTTTAGTCATCATCAGGTTTAGCCAGGGGAGATTTGGCCTTCTTTTAATCAATATCAGGTGTGGCCAGGGGAGATTTGGCCTTCATTTAATCAATATCAGGTGTGGCCAGGGGAGATTTGGCCTTCATTTAATCAATATCAGGTGTGGCCAGGGGAGATTTGGCCTTCATTTAATCAATATCAGGTGTGGCCAGGGGAGATTTGGCCTCCGTTAAGTCAATATCAAGTGTGGCCAGGGGAGATTTGGCCTTTTAGTCATCATCAGGTTTTGGCCAGGGGAGATTTGGCATTTAAGTCATCATCAGGTTTGGCCAAGGGAGATTTGACCTTCATTTAGTCAATATCAGGTGTGGCCAGGGGAGATCTGGCCTCCGTTAAGTCAATATCAGGTGTAGCCAAGGGAGATTTGGCCTCCGTTAAGTCAATATCAGGTTTGGCCATGGGAGATTTGGCCTCCGTTTAGTCTATATCAGGTTTGGCCAGGGGAGATCTGGCCTCCGTTAAGTCAATATCAGGTGTGGCCAGGGGAGATTTGGCCTCCGTTAAGTCAGTATCAGGTTTCGCCGCGGGAGATTTGGCCTCCGTTAAGTCATCATCAGGTGTGGCCAGGGAAGATTTGGCCTCTGTTTAGTCCATATCAGGTTTGGCCAGGAGAGATCTGGTCTAAGTTTAGTCAATATCAGGTTTGGCCAGGGGAGATTTAGCCTCCGTTTAATCATTATCAGGTGTGGCCAGGGGAGATTTGGCCTCCGTTTAGTCAATATCAGGTTTGGCCAGGGGAGATTTGGCCTCCGTTAAGTCAATATCAGGTGTGGCCAGGGGAGATTTTGCCTCCGTTTAGTCAATATCAGGTTTGGCCAGGGGAGATCTGGCATCTATTTAGTGAATATCAGGTGTGACCAGGGGAGATTCGGCCTTCGTTAATTCATCATCAGGTTTGGCCAGGGGAGATTTGGCCTACGTGTAAGTCAATATCAGGTTTGGCCTGGGGAGATCTGGCCTTTTTGTCATCAGCAGGTATGGCCAGGGGAGATGTGGCCTTTTAATCATCATTAGGTTTGGCCAGGGGAGATCTGGCATCCGTTAAGTCATCATCAGGTTTGGCCAGGGGAGATTTGGCCTAAGTTTAGTCAATATCAGGTTCTGCCAGGAGAGATTTGGCTTAAATTTAGTGAATATCAGGTGTGGCCAGGGGAGATTTGGCCTCCGTTAATTCATCATCAGGTGTGGCCGGGAGAGATTTGGCCTTTTAGTCATCATCAGGTTTGGCCATGGGAGATTTGGCCTAAATTTAGTCAATATCAGGTTTGGCCATGGGAGATTTGGCCTAAATTTAGTCAGTATCAGGTTTGGCCAGGGGAGATCTGGCCTCCGTTAAATCATCATCAGGTTTGGCCAGGGGAGATTTGGCCCTCCATTTTGTCAATATCAGGTGTGGCCAAGGGAGATTTGGCCTCCGTTAATTCATCATCAGGTTTGGCCAAGGGAGATTTGGCGTCCGTTTAGTCAATATCAGGTTTGGCCTGGGGAGATCTGGCCTTTTTGTCATCAGCAGGTATGGCCAGGGGAGATCTGGCATCCGTTAAGTCATCATCAGGTTTGGCCAGGGGAGATTTGGCCTAAGTTTAGTCAATATCAGGTTTGGCCAGGGGTGATTTGGCCTAAATTTAGTCAATATCAGGTGTGGCCAGGGAAGATTTGGCCTTTAGTCATCATCAGGTTTGGCCAGGGGAGATCTGGCCTCCGTTAAGTCATCATTAGTTTTGGCCATGGGAGATTTGGCCTAAGTTTAGTCAATATCAGGTTTGGCCAGGGGAGATTTGGCCTAAATTTAGTCAATATCAGGTTTGGTCAGGGGAGATTTGGCCTTTTTGTCATCATCAGGTTTGGGGAGATTTGGCCTCCGTTTAGTCAATATCAGGTTTGGCCAGGGGAGATTTGGCCTCCGTTAAATCATCATCAGGTTTGGCCAGGGGAGATTTGGCCTCCGTTAAGTCATCATCAGGTTTGGCCAGGGGAGATTTGGCCTAAGTTTAGTCAATATCAGGTTTGGCCAGGGGAGATCTGGCCTCTTTGTCATCATCAGTTATGGCCAGGGGAGATTTGGCCATTTAATCATCATCAGGTTTGGCCAGGGGAGATCTGGCCTCCGTTAAGTCATCATCAGGTTTGGCCAGGGGAGATTTTGCCTCCGTTTAGTCAATATCAGGTGTGGCCAGGGGAGATTTGGCCTTCAGTTAGTCAATAACATGTTTGGCCAGGGGAGATTTGGCCTTTTAGTCATCATCAGGTTTGGCCAGGGGAGATCTGGCATCCATTAAGTCATCATCAGGTTTGGCCAGGGGAGATTTGGCCTCCGTTTAGTCTAGTCTAAGCTAACCTAACTTGACCTAACCTATCCTACGCTAACCTAACCTAACCTAACCTAACCTATCCTACGCTAACCCTAACCTCATCAGACCTAATCTAACCTAACTAACCTAACCTAACCTAACCTAACATAACCTAACCTAACCTAACTAACCTAACCTAACCTAACCTAACCTATCCTACGCTAACCTAACCTCATCAGACTTAACCTAACCTAACCTAACCTAACATAACCTAACCTAACCTAACCTAACCTAACCTAACCTATCCTACGCTAACCTAACCTCATCAGACCTAACCTAACCTAACCTAACCTGACCAACCTAACCTAACCTTACCTAACCAACCTAACCTAACCTAACCTAACCTAACTTAACCTAACCTCATCAGACCTAACCTAACCTAACCTAACCTAACCTATCCTACGCTAACCTAACCTCATCAGACCTAACCTAACCTAACCTAACCTATCCTACGCTAACCTAACCTCATCAGACATAACCTAACCTAACCTAACCTAACCTAACCTAACCTAACCTAAACAACCTAACCTAACCTAACCAACCTAACCCTAACCTAACCTAACCTAACCTCATCAGACCTAACCTAACCTAACCTAACCTAACCTAACCTATCCTACGCTAACCTAACCTCATCAAACCTAACCTAACCTAACCTAACCTAAACTAACCAACCTAACCTAACCTAACCTAACCTAACCTAACCTAACCTAACCTAACCTAACCTAACCTATCCTACGCTAACCCGTCCAGTGGCACGGTGGTGGTGGGTGGGGCACCCCTGTCTTTTGGCACGGTGGTGGTGGGTGGGGCACCCCCGTCCAGTGGCACGGTGGTAGTGGGTGGGGCACCCCCGTCCAGTGACACGGTGGTGGTGGGTGGGGCACCCCCGTCCAGTGGCACGGTGGTAGTGGGTGGGGCACCCCCGTCCAGTGACACGGTGGTGGTGGGTGGGGCACCCCCGTCCAGTGACACGGTGGTGGTGGGTGGGGCACCCCCGTCCAGTGGCACGGTGGTGGTGGGTGGGGCACCCCCGTCCAGTGGCACGGTGGTGGTGGGTGGGGCACCCCTGTCTTTTGGCACGGTGGTGGTGGGTGGGGCACCCCCGTCCAGTGGCACGGTGGTGGTGGGTGGGGCACCCCCGTCCAGTGGCACGGTGGTGGTGGGTGGGGCAACCCCGTCCATCGACACGATGGTGGATTGGGCACCTTCTCCAGTGGGACGTTGGTGGATGAGGCACCCCCTCCAGTGGGACGTCGGTGGGTGGGGCACCTCTGTCCAGTGGCACGGTGGTGGGTGGGGCACCTCTGTCCAGTGGCACGGTGGTGGGTGGGGCAGCCCCGTCCAGTGGCACGGTGGTGGTGGGTGGGGCACCCCTGTCTTTTGGCACGGTGGTGGTGGGTGGGGCACCCCCGTCCAGTGGCACGGTGGTGGTGGGTGGGGCACCCCCGTCCAGTGGCACGGTGGTGGTGGGTGGGGCACCCCCGTCCAGTGGCACGGTGGTGGTGGGTGGGGCACCCCCGTCCATCGACACGATGGTGGATTGGGCACCTTCTCCAGTGGGACGTTGGTGGATGAGGCACCCCCTCCAGTGGGACGTCGGTGGGTGGGGCACCTCTGTCCAGTGGCACGGTGGTGGGTGGGGCAGCCCCGTCCAGTGGCACGGTGGTGGTGGGTGGGGCATCCCCCGTCCAGTGGCACGGTGGTGGTGGGTGAGGCAGCCTCGTCCAGTGGCACGGTGGTGGTGGGTGGGGCAGCCCCGTCCAGTGGCACGGTGGTGGTGGGTGGGGCATCCCCCGTCCAGTGGCACGGTGGTGGTGGGTGGGGCACCCCCGTCCAGTGGCACGGTGGTGGTGGGTGGGGCACCCCTGTCTTTTGACACGGTGGTGGTGGGTGGGGCACCCCCGTCCAGTGGCACGGTGGTGGTGGGTGGGGCACCCCCGTCCAGTGGCACAGTGGTGGTGGGTGGGGCACCCCCGTCCAGTGGCACGGTGGTGGTGGGTGGGGCACCCCCGTCCATCGACACGATGGTGGATTGGGCACCTTCTCCAGTGGGACGTTGGTGGATGAGGCACCCCCTCCAGTGGGACGTCGGTGGGTGGGGCACCTCTGTCCAGTGGCACGGTGGTGGGTGGGGCAGCCCCGTCCAGTGGCACGGTGGTGGTGGGTGGGGCATCCCCCGTCCAGTGGCACGGTGGGTGGTGGGTGAGGCAGCCCCGTCCAGTGGCACGGTGGTGGTGGGTGGGGCAGCCCCGTCCAGTGGCACGGTGGTGGTGGGTGGGGCAGCCCCGTCCAGTGGGCACGGTGGTGGTGGGTGGGGCACCCCCGTCCAGTGGCACGGTGGTGGTGGGTGGGGCACCCCTGTCTTTTGGCACGGTGGTGGTGGGTGGGGCACCCCTGTCTTTTGGCACGGTGGTGGTGGGTGGGGCACCCCCGTCCAGTGGCACGGTGGTGGTGGGTGGGGCACCCCTGTCTTTTGGCACGGTGGTGGTGGGTGGGGCACCCCCGTCCAGTGGCACGGTGGTGGTGGGTGGGGCACCCCCGTATAGTGGCACGGTGGTGGTGGGTGGGGCACCCCCGTCCATCGACACGATGGTGGATTGGGCACCTTCTCCAGTGGGACGTTGGTGGATGAGGCACCCCCTCCAGTGGGACGTCGGTGGGTGGGGCACCTCTGTCCAGTGGCACGGTGGTGGGTGGGGCAGCCCCGTCCAGTGGCACGGTGGTGGTGGGTGGGGCACCCCTGTCTTTTGGCACGGTGGTGGTGGGTGGGGCACCCCCGTCCAGTGGCACGGTGGTGGTGGGTGGGGCACCCCCGTCCAGTGGCACGGTGGTGGTGGGTGGGGCACCCCCGTCCAGTGGCACGGTGGTGGTGGGTGGGGCACCCCCGTCCATCGACACGATGGTGGATTGGGCACCTTCTCCAGTGGGACGTTGGTGGATGAGGCACCCCCTCCAGTGGGACGTCGGTGGGTGGGGCACCTCTGTCCAGTGGCACGGTGGTGGGTGGGGCAGCCCCGTCCAGTGGCACGGTGGTGGTGGGTGGGGCATCCCCCGTCCAGTGGCACGGTGGTGGTGGGTGAGGCAGCCCCGTCCAGTGGCACGGTGGTGGTGGGTGGGGCAGCCCCGTCCAGTGACACGGTGGTGGTGGGTGGGGCAGCCCCGTCCAGTGGCACGGTGGTGGTGGGTGGGGCAGCCCCGTCCAGTGGCACGGTGGTGGTGGGTGGGGCAGCCCCGTCCAGTGGCACGGTGGTGGTGGGTGGGGCAGCCCCGTCTAGTGGCACGGTGGTGGTGGGTGGGGCAGCCCCGTCCAGTGGCACGGTGGTGGTGGTGGTGGGTGGGGCAGCCCCGTCCAGTGGCACGGTGGTGGTGGGTGGGGCAGCCCCGTCCAGTGGCACGGTGGTGGTGGGTGGGGCAGCCCCGTCCAGTGGCACGGTGGTGGTGGGTGGGGCAGCCCCGTCCAGTGGCACGGTGGTGGTGGGTGGGGCAGCCCCGTCCAGTGACACGGTGGTGGTGGGTGGGGCAGCCCCGTCCAGTGGCACGGTGGTGGTGGGTGGGGCAGCCCCGTCTAGTGGCACGGTGGTGGTGGGTGGGGCAGCCCCGTCCAGTGGCACGGTGGTGGTGGGTGGGGCAGCCCCGTCCAGTGGCACGGTGGTGGTGGGTGGGGCAGCCCCGTCCAGTGGCACGGTCTTGGGTAGGGAACCGCTATCCAGTGGCACGTGGTTGGGTGGAGCACCCCCGTGCAGTGGCACGGTGGTGGTGGGTGGGGCTTCCCCGTCCAGTGGTACGGGGATGGGTGGGGCACCCCCGTCCAGTGGTATGGGGATGGGTGGGGCACCCCCGTCCAGTGGTACGGGGATGGGTGGGGCACCCCCGTCCAGTGGTATGGGGATGGGTGGGGCACCCCCGTCCAGTGGTACGGGGATGGGTGGGGCACCCCCATCCAGTGGTACGGGGATGGGTGGGGCACCCCCGTCCAGTGGTACGGGGATGGGTGGGGCACCCTCCTCCAGTGGGACGTTGTTGGGTGGGGCACCCTCCTCCAGTGAGACGTTGGTGGGTGGGGCAACAACCTCTAATGGGACTGGAGTGGGTGGGGCACCCCCGTCCATTGCGATAGGTGTTGGCTGGGGTGCTTCACGAGGGGAGCCCCTCGCTTCAGGAGTAGGACTCAATGTGCGTATCGCCGCGCCTGGTCGCGGCCCCACTGGGCGAACCTTGCCCTTGTGACCGCGACCAGGTTCCCATGGGACGAGGGCGTGATTCTCTCGTTTCGAAATTGTTTTCCAAAATTTACCATTTTGAAATAATTTGTTTATATCTCATCGATGTGGGGGCGGAGTTTGCAGGTTGGGTGAAGACAGATGGTGAGCAAGGCTGAGCATCTTTTGTGACGTGAAGAGTGTGAGGAGAGAGAAGGTAAGGTAAGTGGAATGCTTTAATAGTTTTACCTCGACTACTTGTAACAGACTTGGTTGAAAGTGATTGTAGGTTTCAAGAGTGTTTTCTTAATACTTACAATTGTCTAACAAGGTTTTTTTTGATGGAGGAGGAACACATTCACTAAGTTTCATGAACTGAGCATCTCAGAATACGAGGTCTGGTCACCAGGACCTAAATAACAAGAATCCAGTGAATGATATAACCAGTGATTCAATCTCTTTTCATTTTAAGTGTATCGAATTCAAGAGCCCTACAGGCGACTCCAGTCCTTTAACATATCAGGCGGTGACATATAATGTTATCTTACATCATTATTGACATTATTGGTGACGATATGGGCACATGCAGCATATTACGGAGAAGACGACAGGAAAGTAAGGGAAGGAGAAAATTTGGTTCATCTTATGTATGAACCTTGACGGCAGAAAATGCACTACTATTATTATAAAAATAAAAAAAAAAAAAAAAGATGAAAGTAATACTGGTAATGATAAAGAAATAAAACAAAACTGAATAAACAAATAAAAATTTAAACAAAAATAAATAGATAAAAAAAAAACGATAAAAAATGCCCTTCTCTTTTTTTGATCACCTATAATTATTATGAAATTCATCTCCTAACGTGTGAACCCAAACACACACACACACACACACACACACACACACACACACACACACACACAGGGAAGGAGACTTAATACTCTCTCTCTCTCTCTCTCTCTCTCTCTCTCTCTCTCTCTCTCTCTCTCTCTCTCTCTCTCTAAAACCACGATCTTTCCTCTGCCAGCATCACTGCTAAGATGTTTTTATTTATTTATTTATTTATTTTTTTTTTTGCGGTTTTTCTTTTGCGGATCGGTCACAAATGTGCGACACGGCCTGCGAGGCTTGTTCATGCCCTGGGCAGTGTTTGGAGCTAGGGTTTTTGTGTGTGTGTGTGTGTGTGTGTGTGTGTGTGTGTGTGTGTGTGTGTGTTTGTGTTTGTGTGTGTGTGTGTGTGTGTGTGTGTGTGTGTGTGTGTGTGTGTGTGTGTGTGTGCGCGCGGAGAGAGGATAAACAGCAGCTCCGTTCTTTTTTCCCTCTCGTCTTTTTCAAAATTGGTAGCCACGTTGTGTTGTCTTGTCGTCTCTCCCCCCTTATTATGGAAGCATCGAGGGGAAGGAGCGGCCTTTGACAACAATAACACGGTCAACCCACTCCTCCGCCAGATGCTTTGACCACAAGAACCTGTCATACTCTCACTCTCTCACCCTCATCTCTGCTAACTCTCTACATTCCCTTTTCTCTTTTATTCCCTTTTCCCCTTCCTTCCTGTTCCCTTTTCTCCTTCCTTCCCACCCACTGTATCTCTGCTCCTCCTTCGCCCTGCTGAACCACCTTGTTTCTTAGTGTTTCTATGCCCTCCCCTCCCTCCATTCCAAGTGCATAGGTGCTTTCCCCTCCCCTCTCACGAGTGCCAGTATTCCCCACCCCATCCCCCCTCACAAATTACTGTATTACCCTTCCATCCCCCCTCTCAAGTAACTGGTATACCACCCTCCCCCCCCCTCTCTCTCTCTCTCTCTCTCTCTCTCTCTCTCTCTCTCTCTCTCTCTCTCTCTCTCTCTCTCTCTCTCTCTCTCTCTCTCTCTCTCTCTCTCTCTCTCTCTCTCTCTCTCTCTCTCTCTCTCTCTCTCTCTCTCTCTCACGTTTCTGTCTCCGCACATCTAATGGGATCTGAAACGCATTTTGAAGATGAAAACTGAAATCTTAATTAAAAGCCTGGATGAAACTCGCATTCTGTTTATTTATTTATTTTTTATTTATTTATTTATTTTTTTTGGTATTACATATAACTTTTATGTTTGAGAGAGTTTCCTCTTCCCGCGTGGTTTCCGAGGATTTAGTTGGAGAAGAGAGAGAGAGAGAGAGAGAGAGAGAGAGAGAGAGAGAGAGAGAGAGAGAGAGAGAGAGAGGGAGAAGGAGAAAGAGAATGAGTAGTATGGGATGAGATGTGCAAGGCGGAGGGAAGAGAGGGGCTTGCTGGTGGTAAGTGATACAAGAGAAGAGCGAGAGAGAGAGAGAGAGAGAGAGAGAGAGAGAGAGAGAGAGAGAGAGAGAGAGAGAGAGAGAGAGAGAGAGAGAGAGAGAGAGAAAAGAGGTAACAGGAGAGGATGTAAACGAGGGGAGGAAAAGTAGGGGAGGGAGACTACGAGCTGGAGAGAGTTAATAGAAGTTGGATATGCGGAGGGAACGTAGATCAGAGAGAGAGAGAGAGAGAGAGAGAGAGAGAGAGAGAGAGAGAGAGAGAGAGAGAGAGAGAGAGAGAGAGAGAGAGCGAGCGAGAGTATGTGTGTGTGTGTGTGTGTGTGTGTTGTATCAAAATGTTGGGATCATTTGAGGCAACAAGGCGTCAGCAAAACAATCCTCCAGAAAGTGACGAGCTAGAGAGAGAGAGAGATTCAGCTTTTAGATTCAGATTATTTATTTATTCCATGAAATATTGTTATTCTTACAGATCGGTTTACACAGGTAGTCTTAATTAAAATGTATTTGGTTTTCTTTTAACGATTACTTTATTTTTATCACTTTGTAAATAAAGGTATACATTTCTTACTTGTGTTATCAAATTAGCAATCAGTAATGTTTCTCAGGGATTAAATTAATACATTACTAAACTGTCTTCAGCCTCTCTCTCACCGCCGCCATGTTGCATCTCTAGCTGTCTTCTACCGCTATTTTCATGCTAACTGCTCTTCTGATCTTGCTAACTGCATACCTCCCCTCCTCCCGCGGCCTCGCTGCACAAGACTTTCTTCTTTCTCTCACCCCTATTCTGTCCACCTCTCTAACGCAAGAGTTTAATCAGTATTCTCAGTCATTCATCTCTTTCTCTGGTAAACTCTGGAACTCCCTGCCTGCTTCTGTATTTCCACCTTCCTATGACTTGAATTCCTTCAAGAGGGAGGTTTCAAGACACTTATTCATCAATTTTTGGCTACTCCTTTGACCCTTTAATGTGACTGGCATTTCAGTGGGCATTTTTTTTTTTTATTGGATTTTTGTTGCTCTTGGCCAGTGTCCCTCCTACATATATATAAAAAAAAAAACACAACTACTTCTCTTTTAACGAGTACGTAATTCCTTTAATCTTGTAGGGAAAGGTATATCAATGCCAGTCATACTTTGAAATAGTAGTCAGCAATACTTCTGAAGGATTAAATTAATACATTCTCAATTATAATTGCTTTTCTTTGAACAAGGAATATCTTTTATTATTTCATTAGCAAAGATAAATTAATGTTATTTATGTTTTAAATTGATAATTTATATTCCTCTGGGATGAAACTGACGCATTCTTAAACACAACTGCTTTCCTCTGAGTGGTGCTGAGTCGTTTGTACTTCAAAGTCTGCTTTGCTTCTTTTTTCTCAATTCACAGGAAGTTCCCGGTTCTTATGAATTGCTAATGATTTATAAGCGTATTGTTCAGTAAGCTGCACCAGGTAATTGATTATTAACAATAACTATTTATTTTCTCTTGTAAGAGGTACAGAGTAATTGTTTTATCTAGTCATTCAACTGAAAGGATTATCATTCATTCATCAAGATCCTTTTTTTTATTAGATCTGTTCCATTATGCACTTGCCATCACAGTGCGCTACATTCTACCGGATGGCTTTCAACTTGATGTGTTCTGTAATAAGATAAGAACACAAAAACATACGGGAAACTGTAAGAAGTGAGTAGGTCTACATGTGGCAGTCCCTGTATAAAACGTACCAGCGGTTTATAGACCCACCTAAGATCTCTATTTATTCAATAGATAGTCTTTTAAAAGCTCCATATTGACTGTTCACTAATACCGCGTCTGGCCACACCAAAATAAGGTCATGGGAATATTACGAGACCTTATTCTTAATTTGCTGTGTTTCGTCTCCTTGGCTTCAGTACGAGTCATTTATTTATTTGTTATATTATATAACGTACTGAGTTTTATTTCCTTCACAGTGAGGAAGATCCAAGGTCCAGGGAAGATCTAAAGTATAATTTTCGTACCTTTCACTCTTGCCTTTTTGTTTCTCCTTATCTTGATACTGCACTGGTCCGTTCACTCACCTCTTCACTCGCTAACATCCTCACATGTACTGAGTGTGTGGTGAGGATTTTCTGAGTTTCTTTTAATCCCTTCACTGCTGGACACTTTTCCCATAATCATCTTCAGCTTACGTCAAAGTTACCTTTGTACTGAATGATCCATGAATGAACCTCCTAATCTCTCATTCTTTCTCTAAGTTCATGCAAACAATTAATATTTGCAATGAACTCTTGTCATCTTCTACCTCTACTTTCATCCTAATTGCTCTTCAGATGTTGCCTATTGCATGCCTCTCCTCCTCCCTCGACTTCGCTGCACAAAACTTTCTTCTTCCTTTAAACCTCTACTCTGTCTAACTTTCTAATGTAAGAGTTAAGGAGTATTCTCAATCATTCATCTATTTTTTTCTGGTAAACTCAGGAACTCTCTGCCTGCTTCTGTATCTTCCTCTCTTTTTCTGACTTCAATTCTCTAAAGAGGAAAGTTTCAAGACACTGCTTCAGTTTTGTATAATCCTGTCACCACTTTCCTTTAGGGACAGACCCTTTGACCCTTTTATTTTGATTTTTTGTCGCCCTTGGCCAGTGAGACTCTTACATAAAAACCCAATCTAATAAATAGCTGTGTATCCTGGAAAAGACCAAATTAACCTAGTATTTTCTCTCTCTTTCTCCGTAATTTTGTGCAAACAGTTAATTTTTTACACAGTTCTTAAAGTGAACTAAAGATGAACATATCAGTAAAAGGGTAACATTAACTCTTTAACTGACATGACATTTACTACTTTTCCTCAGTAGCCCAGATGAATTTTACCGATACAAATATTCACCACAAACGCTACAAGAAGCCACACTGAATACTGGGGTCACACAATTTTCCTGTAACTGTTATCACTGAAAATCATCAATAAAGTCACAAGACCATTACAATACGACCCTGAGAAGCCACACAAGTGAACGGATCAACTAAACCCGGTTCTTGCACACACTCTCCTCTCTTGGTGCCGTTGGCCAGTCCCCGCCGTACATATACATGAGCGGCAGTAAAAGAGTATCATTAACCAGCAACAAACAATGATCCCCAACAAACTCCTCTTCCTTCCTCCCTGCTGTCCCCCGCCACCTCTCCTGACGCTCCACTCACTCTTTACTTGCAATTCTCGGAGAAGTCATTTATTCGTGCAATTATCGGGTTTGATCATTTAGGGTGACTTCTTTCCAGTTCACGTGCATCTTGTGTGTGTGTGTGTGTGTGTGTGTGTGTGTGTGTGTGTGTCCGTATATTCTCTCTCTCTCTCATCTCTCTCTCTCTCTCTCTCTCTCTCTCTCAATCTCTCTCTCTCTCTCTCTCTCTCTCTCTCTCATTCCTTTAATTTCAATTCATGTTTTCTTCCTCTCTCTCATTTCTTTCCCCATCTCCTTTCCCTTCTCCCTTTCCTTTATCTTTTTCTTTCTTTTCTTTCTTCTCTCCATCTTTATTTCATATCTTCCTCCATCAGTCTATCTGTCTGTCTGTCTTATCTCTTTCTCTTTCCTTCAATCCCTCTCTCCCTCTCTCTCTCTTTCTGTGTCCATCCGTCAATATCTGGCGTCACTTCTCATCTCATTCTCATCAGGCGCCATATGATCTCGATGTGGCGTTGGATTAACATCTCACAACATCTTCCTCCAAGTAAAACTTAGCAGATCCAAGGTACCTCGAGACCTCCCTTAGACCTTTCCCTTGGGGCATAATTAGGGATTATATAGTAATTTATGCATAATGAAGTGCTAGTATATTCTCATTGGCATATGACACGTGAATTTCAGTCCCCCTCGACCCGTATTATGAGGTAATATTTCAAGATACAAACACGACTTAAGTGTAGAAGTGAAGAAAATTAATAAGGTGATGTTTTCCTGCAGGGTGTCACGTTTATTTGCAGCGTAAAGCATGTTCAGGTAAGCAAAACGTTATGAGCGAGAATTATGTGATCAGAATAAGAATTGCATTTTGTTTATTCATAAGTGGAAGCAGAAGAACTGCGAAATATTGGGTACCTCAAGCTATACGCTCTTCACACGGGAAGAAGCGGGCACCACCGCGTGTTCCAACAATGTCGTCAGCTGATCAGCTGATGCCTGGTCCACCCTCTCATCAACTCGTCCTTATTTCGTTTGGACACAACGACAGGCCTCCCTTCAATGAGAGAGAGGAGAGCCACTCTCTCATTTTCACTGAAGGGTCTCACAAGGAGTGTGGAGGCCTCTATCCCCTCAAAACTCGCGCGTGTGTGCAGGGGCGCACTTACGACTACTCCGGTACCTTAACAAAGGATTCGGCTAATCATGTGTTTACTTATGTGTTTATGCATTCAAATAATAAAAAAAAAAAACATAGAATTTACTATGATGTCCATGTTAACAAGGAAAGGCTTAGATTTCTGCATATAACAAATGTTAGGGACGCCGAATTCCATTAACTGAAAGCTCTAGATTGCAGTGTTACCACATAAGAGTGTTTCACGGAAGGTTTTGATCTGGCAAACCTGCAAAGTTAGGGAAACGTCGGTGACGGTACTACAGCCATCAGTCAGTCCTCCCGTAGCACACTGCCAAATGAGGTCGCCTTCCACTGATTGATTGATATTTCAAGAAGGCACTCCACGCTGTGCACTATGTTCGAGACCTCTGTCTGCCACGGCTAGCGGCCAACTTCGGCTGCTAGCAAACAGGGGCCTGGGGGCTCGCATTCCAGTCCTAAGGATGTTCCATATATCTATCGTACGGTCCCTCATTGACTACGTAGCCACTATTTTAATACAGTTTTAGTGCCACCCATGAAACCATGAGAATAATTTTGGGATGCCCAAGCACTGCTTGGATTACGGTCCTCAAAGCTGAACTGCACCTGCCGAGTATTATGTGTAGGATACAGGAAATTACTTGTCTTACTGTTGGTCGGATGCTATGCACGGGCTCCGACTCTCTGAAGGGATCACTGACCCCCTGTATCGTGATCCTCGGACTCCTACAACTCCATACCTCAGGAAGATCTTGGGGGTTCTTACAAGTGTAGGTATAGCCGAGGCCTGTATTAACGTTGTTATGTCACCGCTCCAACCCTATCCCACGTTTGCTCCCAGACTGTAGGATATTTATACAATAAGGAGTGCAATATCTGTATTGATTTATTTACTTAT